>NW_009919684.1:0-25215 GCF_000696875.1 Nestor notabilis
ATATAAATACATATTTTAAGAGGAACTTGTTCTTGGAAAATCGCGTTTGATTTCGGTTTCCATTCCAGCGTGAGGCTCCTGGTGGAGGCTGCGGTCCCTGTTGTCGTAAGGCAGCGCAGGGGTGCGGGTCCCCCGCGGCCGCGGCCATCCGTGCGCTCGCCGTGGCACGCTGAACGGAGTTGGCTTGTCTTCTTAATGTGTTGAGAGCGCTTTCCCAGATTGGGACATAGTGGGAGCAGTCGGGCGACTGCTTCCAGGGATGGCAGGGGTAATTCGGAACTGGAAGAAGGGGGACTGCATGTGCGCGCAAAAGCCAGTGTTCCCCCTGAGCTTGTATTCTGAAACTTCGTTATTCGGTGAACCCCGTGTTCTGAACACCAGAAAGCTTTGCTTTTTCCAGGAAGCCCTGAATTTTCTGGGTTATCATGTTTTCAGGAAAGGGTTAACATGAGGGCTCTGTGTACTTCGTGGTTTAGGTCTTATTTTGATGTAAATGGTTAATTTAGCAGAATCAATGGCATAGTCCTCCAAGTACTGTAAACCGGGCATAAACCCATTTCATTGTATGAAAAAGTTAAAGATCACTTCTAGTTCTATGAGATATCCTTCCAAGTACTAGCGTGGTTTTGGTTGTTTTTTGTTTTTTTTTGTTTGGGTTTTTTTTTTTTGGGGTGGTGGTGGTGGTGGTTGTATTTCTTTACAACCTGTATAAGGTAACTAAGCCGAGAATGACCATTACATTTCTGCAAAACTGTGTTCATTTTTTTTCAGGTAGAATAACAAATCAAATTAGTTTTCATATTTACCAAATAATGAAGTGCAGGTGGTTTTTGTGTTGCTGCTTCAGAAGTCACCTTGCTCTGTCAAGGTTATGATGTGTCCACTGAGCAATAAGGATAAATTAAAAATCTGTAAAGCCTGTTATCTGTCTCTGAGATTTTTAAATGTTCTCTTGGATTAGACTGAGTTGGGATTGTGATTCTTTTACTTCCTTCCTGAAATATATTAAAGAGAAAATTTACAGATAACTCGGTTTGAGTATCTTAATGCACCTTTTACAAAGGGAAATGCTTTAGAGTGGTTTTATAGAAAAAGAAGTGAGCTGAAACATTGTGGTAAAAGGATTTGCAGCATAAAATATGGCTAATTTCTCTTGTGTGACTACAGGTGGCAGTGTAGAAGCCAAGAACAAAATTTGGCAGAAATTATATTCTGTGTGTAAGAAAATGAAGAGTATACTCATGACTAAGCACAGGAACCTGGAAAACCACAGGTATGTGAAGTGATTCATACAACTGCCTATGGTGCTCCCAGTATTTACGCTATTCTGATGTTCCTGGCTCAATAGGTATTTTTGGACCAATTACCACTTAATGTATTCACAGTAAGAGCCTAATCAAACTGTCATGGAAAAATCTATATTTGATCACTAAAAGGAGCAAAAATACTTTGAAGGCAGTATGTAAGGAGAGGTGGGATTTTCCCACATCTTTACGGTTTATTTTAACGATGAAGAATTGGAGCTCTAAGTTGCATGAAGGTATTTTTTTCCTTCTAAATAAATAGATTTCATATTGATAAACCTAGCAGCATTTATAGGCCTGAATATACTTGAAAAGGAGAAAAAGGAGGAACTTCAGAGACAGTAGAAAGACTTGAATGCCTGGATGTTTTGGATGTCTTTTCAGTATCAGTATTATTTTTATGAAGACTTTCGATTCATGAAGAATCGAAAGCTGGAGGAGAATTGCAGAATTAAGAAGACGTAACTAAGAAGATGTCATTTCAAATAACTGTCCAGTGCTGATACGTTTGTGTTGTTAAGGGTTAAATCTTTTAAGATTAAAAAAAAAATAAATAAAAATCAGTAACACTGTTTTCTGTTTATAAAAAAAAAAAAAGTAAAAATAAGCAGTACATAATAAAAGCTCATGATGAGCTTTCATATTTCAATCCAAAGGGAAATACTAAATTACCTTCGTAATTATTTTTTCTCATTAATTAGCGGTGTTAGAGTGAGGCAGTTTTCCTTGTATGTTTACATTGGTGTACACAGCCTCTAGAAATTAGCCTGTGGGTCTGCATTCTAGGATTGCTGGGAAGCCATGGAGGATGGGACAGACTCAGAGCTGGAGCCTGAGGATTTTTTTGGAAGTGATGAGTGGGAAGTTATCCTGGTAAGATGTGTCAAAGTGGAATTATCACTGTATTTATGAATATATTTATACTCTTGCATTTGATGGTTGTTGTTCTAGTCTGAGAAGGCTTTTTATCTAAACCTTTAGATTGCTTCTGTGAGGATGCGGTTATACCACAAATGTCCACACATGACAAAGTCCTCTTGTGTCAGCTATCCTGCAGTAACTGGCCTTGGCCACAGTTTTAGTTACCCCAGTTGTGAAGTAGGTTGCATACAGAATGATTTATTTCACTGTTAGAATGGCTAAGAGTGTACATCCCATTAGGTATAGCCAACAGCTGTCACCAGTAAACTGTTAAATAATAATAGCTTGGCATCTTGAGATTCTGAAATCCAAATCAAAATTATTCTTTTTCTTTTTTTTTTTTTTTTTTTTAATCCACTGTTTAAAAAAGCATCCGGGAAACTGCACTTCAGATATAGCTTTGTGGGCACCTGTACCCTGAAACTGTAAGCTCTCTGTAGAGAGGCTGTATCTCTGTTGGTAAATAGCAAGATCCTAATCTGAGTGGGGTTTGCGAGTGCCTTCATAAAACTTTCGAAATACTCTGTGCCTTCATAGGGTACCCTGAAGAGCTATTACAGTTCTTAACTGCAATTTAAATACAAAGAAGTGGATAAATCAAGATCTTTGGGACTGTTCTGCAGGGGACAGCTCTTCTAAGCACTTTTGGCCATCATGTCACTGAGTTGTCACCTGTTACTTCTGAGTGGGGACTCACTCTAGTGTAGCTGGGGAGAAAAAAGCATCAGTACTAATGTCCATACGGCCCCATAGTTCTTTCATTGTTATCATCTCTTGTTGAGCAAAACAGTTAAGTATACTTTAAAAACTTAAATTGATAGACCTGATAAAGTCAGTTGAACTGTGTATGTAGTACAGGTCAGCATATGCTTATGGCTGCTTTGAACATTATTGAGTTCATTAGTTTGTGCTAACACATTTAGAACAGAAAATGAAAATGTCATTTGTCTTCAGTACAAAATTTTAATGGGGTCTTCCAATACATCAAGCATTCAAAATTTTAAATAAAAAACCCTCTGGTAACTAGGCAGTGTGATGCTCAAGAGTTCAATTTACAGACACTTGTCTGTGCTAATTATGAAGTATTGACATAAATGAATGAAACTGTTTGTTAAAGTGCCTTCTGCAGTGTATAGCAGTTATGTGTTCACAAGATGATTCATAGCATTCTGCAATTTGCGAAGAGTTTCCCGACCGTTACTGGAGATTACTAAGTATCTAATGTATTTGCACTACACTGGGTTACTTTAAATTAGATTTGATGGCGGAAAGGAAAAGAGAACCATTTTCTATCAACTGAAAAATCAGGCCTGTTTTATGAATCAGTTAGTATTGAATTTCCCTTTACTGTATAGTACAAGTTATCCTTTACAATAAAATGCAAATGTTTAATCATCTTGCCTATAAATACAGCCGTGACAGTGTGTGTGTGGGAAACCCTCAAGAATTCTACTGTGTTTAAAGTTGTGTAGATTATAACTAATAAAATGTAGCAGACTTGGTTTAAGTGAAAGTAGAATTCATAGTAAGAAATCTAATTTTGGAATATAAATGTGTAAGGTCCCATTTTGAATTGACAAGAGAGAATACTCTTTGATTTGATGCAGGATGTATTTGTAAGTACAGCTCCCATTAACAGATCAACAGTTCAACAGATGCTGCATCTTAGAAAACTGTCTTGAGCTTCTTTTTTGAACTGAAAGTTGTGGCTGGCTATGTGTGCTGTTGTCTTCAGAAAACTGTATTTAAAGTCTTGCACAATCAGACCTTTCATACAATCATAAAGATGGCTGTAATCCATTAGATTATAAAGCATGATTGCCTGGCAGTTATTGGAAATACCTGTTAGTGATACTAGCATTTTACACAAGAAAAATTAAACTTTCTCACTCTTTAGTACCTGTGGAGGATTATCTCAAAAATGCTTTGTGGGAACCTAGAGAATGTACTAGGCCTGTGGATTAATGATGCTGAATAGAAGGCAGATAAAGGCTTCTTTTATATTTATTTTCTAAAACCTTAATAGGCCGATATCAAAGGCAGATTTTTTGAAAGCCACTAGAATGTCTGTCAGGAGGATGAAAATGGTCTGAATCAAAGTCAAGGGCAGGGCGAAAGGGGAAGGAGACACAAAGTGAAAATTTCAGGTGGAATACACTGAGAGTAAGCCTAAAACACAAGGAGTGTGTCTAAGGCCATTTAGCTTGGACACTTTGGTTTCTCAGGCTAGAGGTTGATATCAGGTCTCCAGTTAGAAAAGTGTAGCATTTTCTTACTCTCAACAGTATTAATACAGCTGTTAAACCAAAGAGAGAGTTATGACATTGCAAGATGCCCATTGTAGATTACTATAACTCTGAAGCAGACTCTTGTCCACTTCCAAAGTCACAACATGCTAAGCATATGTGTAAGGAAAGTATATTTAATTAGCAAATGTGTAAACTAAGCCTCTAGGCATGTAGTCTCACTGCTTATTTCTAAGCAGGCTGCCACTGGGCTTCTGTGAGGGGTAACTCCTAATTTGGAGGACATCAAACCTGTAAAGGAGAAATGATCCTGAAATTACATCCTGTAGATGAGACCTTGCTCTCAAGAGATGGCCAAGTATCCTTTTGCTCTGAGAATGCCATTGCATGGTGTGAGTCTAGGTGATAGAGGGGTATCTCCCGATACTTAACGAAGTGGGGTGCAACTGGATTTATGTTGCTGGAAGGGAGCATACCTTCCAACTGGATGCCAAGGAGGCTTACAACAAAAGGAGTCTAGGCTATGTTTTAGTGCTGGAGAAGCTGGTGGAGAAGTGGTGGTGACATAGAAAGGTTCCCAAAATACTGCTGGAAGCATCATCTGAGTAGCTAGATAGAAGGTTAAGAATAAAGACCTCTGCAGCATCAATCTGCACTGAAATCCCAATATTATGAGTGAGGGCAAGCAGAAAGGACACACAGGTCAATATGATACAGCCTCTGGGGTTGAAGTCCTTAACGTTGCTGTACATAGGACAGAAGTTGATGAAGGTCTTATAGAGAACAATGAAGAACTACATGAAAAATTAGGTCATATTAGGAGCACAGAAGAATAGACAGATGAAAATAGAAGTGTTTCTATGCAAATGGTAGAAGACTAGAAGATTGAGGGAGTGAATGCTTAGTTCTAAGATAAGTTATTGATGGTATAGGTCTACCATAGAGAGGGTAGCTAGCTGGACACTCATTAGAATTTCTATGGAAAACCTGGTAAGGGGAACAGTCAAATGAGTAAAATGCTTATAGCCAGTGTGGAGAGACTCAGAACAAATGCATATCCCCTAACAAATGCCTCACTGACCCTTTAAAAGGATTTAAAAAAGCAATTGGCATGGTTGAGCAGGCTATAAGGAACAGAGAGATACCCTTCAAAAACTTATGTCCGAAAAAAGTGGGAATCGGGCAAATTAGACATAAAATACACAGTAAAATTAGTTAAAGCCTGATAAGTGGTTTTTCAAAAGGCAGAGAAGCTTGTTACAAGTACTCTTTCAAAAACATCAGAAATAGGAAGGCTGTTGGGTCAACAGGTAACAGATAACTAAGATCTGAAAGAGCTCAAAGAACTCATGGTCACTGTGTAGGAGCTCGTATTCCCAAAACAAAATCTTTTTCCTGTGGGGAGAGAAGCACAAAGTCCTATTGAGGCATCTTATCCAAATCAAGAGATGCTGGAACAATTCTTTTTAGAAGAAAATTATACAAATGGATATTTGTATAATTTTTTACAACAAAAATTACCAAGTCTGAATGCACCCAAGACCTCTGGAAGATCTCTCTGTAAAATTACTGAACTGGTAATGGTGGTGTTTAACAGCATAATACTGCTGTGGTAGCAGTGAACTTGAGCGTGCCAAAGGTGTTGCCAGTTTCAAAAAGGCTTCCAGAAAGCCTCTAGGAAAGAACAGGACAAGTATGACTGGCATTCTTACCAGCCAATTTGCTGGTAAATACAGTGAAGAAGAAGACTAACGGATTCATGGACAAACTCAATATACCAGGAAAGAGAACAAATCTCAGAGGTTTGGTAGAGTTCTTTGAAGATAATGTTTAGGTTGTGAGTAAGTGTGATCTAGCTGATGCAGTGCTCTTGGGTTTCAGAAAGTCTTTTGAGAACTATTTGCCAAAGGTGCTGAGCGAAATTAAACTGCTCTGACATAAGAGGAAAGTTCTCTCCTAGGCTGATGATTGAAAGAAGAGGTAGGAATAAATGACCTGTTTGCACAGAGGGAACAGAGGTCACTGGTAGAGTGGCACATCTGTGCTAGAATCTGTGCTAGGCTTAACCCGAGTCAACGTATGCATTGGTGATCTGGAAGAATGAGTGCAGAATGATTCTAAGTTAATAAGGGTAGCAAAAATGGAACCTAATTATGAAGAATCAAAGAGGGATCTTGTGATGCTTAGTAACTGGAGATGAAGCTTGCTGCTGATACTATGAAGTAATGCATGCAGGGGAGAACAATCCTGCTATTATTGAGACTGTAAGCTATTAGCACCAAAGGAAGTGATGTAGAGAGCTTACTATAGTAAATCCAAGCATGTTTAGGACTGGTCAAAAAAAAAAAAAAATCAGGGAAGAATGGCCAACAGAACTTAAGTCTGCTATGCCAGTCTGTAAATTGCCTGTGCTTTTGTTTCGACCTCTGGGTGCAGTTCTAATCCCCATATTTAAAGGAAGCTGGAGGGGAAAAAAAAGAGGTAATAGAACTAGAAATGGGTAGCAATGATAAAGAGCAATTAAATAGATTAAGGATCTTCAGCCTAGCAAAGAAATAGCTAAAGATGAAAATGATAAAAATCTATATAAGAGTGTAATGGAAAAAATGAACAGGGAATGCTCATTAACTGTCTCTTGTAGTACAAGACCCAGAGGGGATCAAATAAAATCGTCAAGTGGCAGATTCGGAACAAGTAAGAGGTGGTATTTTTTATCATGGTGCATAGTTTAACTATGAGCCACTGTACATACTAAGTTTACCTGACTGTGGGCTTTCAGTGCAAAAGGATCAATTCTTGTTTTGAAGAACAGAAAGCTCAGTCCCTGAAGGCTGGGGAGGGATCCTGAGGTGTATCCCTGCAATATCCCTGCAAACAGGGCAATCCCTGCGTTCCCTGGCCTACTGCTGAGAGACCTCTGCTCTCAGCCTTTGCTAAAGATATGATATGGGGATAGACATATCTTTGGTCTGACTGAATATGCTATTAATATGTAAAATGGAGACACATTGCAGTCCCCTAAAGAAAATGCTGACCATATGCCATTCCAGATGCATGGCAGAATTATTGCTTAAGAAAATGTGTTGAGAAGGACATTTTTTTTTTCTTGGGCTTAATAACGTCCTGAAAGAAAAAAAAAGTCAGTTTTCTTTAAAGACTGTACCAGTCCATATTATACCATGTTGATGCATGAAATTTAGTGCCTATGCAAGGGAATTGAGATTCTTCATTCTGAGGTGTCAGTATTCAGCTTTAATTCTGTGCTTGGTCAAAATAAATTGAGCATTTGTTATTCCTTGCAGTTTATCTTCATACGGACTGAATTAAAAGCCTGAATGCAAAAATAAACTGGAAAAGTTCGGGACAAAATTACTCATATAATGAAATGCTTACCTATATGATAAAATGAAAAATACAGTTTTTGTGTCAGGAACATGGAAGATTAAATCTCTTTTGCTATAAATATGGTGAGATTTACACTTAGGTTCTTTCCTTACCCAAACATACAAGGACTAAAGCTATATTAGACTTGGACTGAATAAAGACTTCACAAAAATAGCTCATTAAGAGTAAAGGATGACTTGACCACTAGACATGAAAATTGTATTTAAATATTAAAAGGATGTAGAAGTTAGAAACAAGAATTATGTAGTCATCCAACCACTAACACATGAAATGAGAGTCTCCAAGTTACAAGGTTTATGAGCTTGTGTTAGTACAGCCAGCCATGAGGTACAGAATTGGTGCAAATGCTGTGCTACATCCTACAAGGAGGTACAGGAATGGATGTTGGGTAATACACAAAGGTTAACTCTAACCCAGGAAAATTAGTCTTCTTGGGTTCCCGTGGTCAGTAACAATAAATCAGTATCTCCAGTGTGTAATACAGAGAACCCCAAGCTGGTTTCTGGTCTGAATTACTGTCTAGAGGAGGCTTTCTCTGTCCAAACTGGCTACAGACTGACAAGGGAGACAAAGAAAACTGGCCTCCCTAAGTCAAAGGTGGCCTTTGAATATACCCATTCTTTATGTTATTGTCAAACCTGATTTATCTAGAGGTTTTAGTAGGTCACTTTTTAAATCCAGTGGTACTGAGATAAAAATACATAGCAGGACAATACTAGCTAAACCCCTTTTTAAAGGTTCCATGAAGAAGTGCTTATTTCATACTTCAGATTGTCCCACAAAGTTTTCCACACTTGCCTGACAAAGCTGACAGCTGTATTAAAGAAAAAGAAAAGTAAAATCAATGACTTTTTTCTGAAATGAAAGGATAAATCATGCAAAAAGATCATCCAGAGTTTTTTAAATCACAACAGTTAGGCAATAGAGCCTGTTTGAAAAGAGGGGTTAATTAGGTACCCTACCAGATATCCCCAACACACTCTTCTTTTTCAGGAATGGGAGAAGAATCAGCCTCTTGTTTGCTCAGTTACTCTGGTGATCTGTTCTTTAGGGTATTCCTATTTGTTCAACAGTAGAAAAACATACTTCTAAGAGTATTTTTTTCATTTTCATTTCTTATAATGAAATATGATACCAAAGGAAAAAAAAAGTGTAAGAAAAAAAAATCTTTGTTTCCTCTTTATTTGGTAATTAATGTAGTTAGGTAATGAAGCTGAACCACTGGCAGCCTGACATTAAAGGAGATTTTGGTCAGCACAGATGACAGCAAGTTTTAATTTTTTCTAGAAGTAATTTGGTACCAGACATCATGGAACAGAACTTCACTAGTAATGCATTTGGAGGGTTAGACATTCACATCTGTTTAAAACTATATTTTAACCATAATACGTAGTCTTAAATAGGTAACAGAATGCAGCAACCATAGCACACTTCTCAAGCAGTATTTATTCCAGTGTTATCTCAGGAAGTGAATCCTGCTGTGGTTTTTTGGTGGATTTTGTTTTGGTTTTACTCTTTGGAAATAATTTCTTTGGAAACTATTTCTTTTCTAATGCAAAATCCTCTGAGAAAGCAGGCTGTGTATTTCAGTCTTATGACACTCCTGCATTTGTACCTCTTTTATTTTTTTTTTTTTAAACTTTATTTTTTGTATCAACTGGGCTTGGTGTATTTCTCTGTATTGTGGGGACGTGCCTGGCTCTGCAGTTATTCCCTAATGCCTTACAAATAGTTGGTTGTACTTGTTAGTTTTTATCTGGATGGTTCTTGGTGTTCCTGATAATTTAGGTGATTGTGCACTCTATAATAATAATAAATGGGAAGTCAAAATGAAAGACACATGCTGTCCTCGACTCAGGTTTCAGTTATATGAAGTCTGTGTTGCTCGCAAGTAAAGTTGTAAATTCTTACAAAATCTTCAGTAAAATGGAAGCCAGAGCCCAAAGCAAAACAAAAAACCTGCTTATTAGGTCTCTGCTGAGCCCAGTAGCCTGGGACAGATGTAGTTCTGACATCACCTCCTACAGCATTACATCTTGATGGCTCCTGAGAATCCAAAGAAATTGTAAGTCCTCTAGTTTCAGAGACTGAAACCATTGCTAATTGCCTTTTCTCCTTTTACATATGCCTTCTTTTCTTTGTTCCTTTGTTTTTTCTTTGCTTCTCTGCAGTTTTACCTTTAATCATCACCCAATCACACAAATGTTACAGAATTTTTTAAAAATTATTACGTATTTTCACCTATCTTGGTGTTTCCTGAAACTTCTATATACTGTCTCCCTCTTTACTCTGTGCACAAATAGTTTCTAATTGGAATGAACATTTAACAGCATATTGAAGATACAGACATAACAGTGCTATCTTCATTGACCCAAATCTGGTCATTTTATGAAGTTTAAATAAGTTTTTATTTTGCTTGTTCAGTCAGAACAAGCTGGGCTACCCTAAGTGTTAGTGTGCTGCATCAGTTTTCTGATGGCAGATGCCTTTTGAGAGTTACTCAGTTTAATGCATTTTACCTCAGCAGATAAACGTGCATATGATGAATTACAGAGACCAAGACAGCACTGGCAACGTTTTAAACCATGTTACCTCAAATGCTTGCCGATGTGGGCATTTGCATTTTAGATTAAGAATCTGTGAAGGTGTAAGCTTTTGTTGGGTATGGTGAAGATGCTTTTGAATGGGACACGTTGTCTGTTGAACGGCTTGTTATTTCTAAGACTGTAGCATAAATTAGCTCAAACTCTGTTGTATGCTTGGTTTAATTTACAATGTTCCTGGGAACATGGTTGTTGGGAAAAGCCAGAGACCAAAGAACTCAGGAATCTTGTGATTTTTCTCCACATTAATGCCAGCTGTGGCTCCACTTACTGTCACTTTCTGTGGTCCTGTTCTTTGCTGTGCAGTTTCTGCAGTGAGTGAAAGGCAAGGCTGCTCACTGCACAGAATTGCAAGCCTGTGGGTTAGGTTAGCATCTTCAGAGATGTAGGATGGGATTGTGAGTGTGCTGTGGTCACAAGGCTGTTTTGCCAGAGAAGTACCTGAGCTACTTACCCATCTTTCTTTTCAGACCATTTGGAAAGAGTCATGCTCATCTGTTGAAAGAATGAGCATAGGTACCTGACCTTGGGAGATGATTTTGGGTTCTAGATGGTAGGTGGAAGTAAGGCCCTGGCCTGCAGCACAGCGTCCAGGCTAGGGTAGGATTTAAGATCAGTGTCTGCACTTGGGTATGTCTGGATTGTTCACAGCTTTGGCCAGGCACTCTGGTTTGTCCTTTTGAGATTTAGCTTGTCCTACTGTTTAGGTAAGGAGCCCGTCTGTCTGCTGCAGAGCTCTGACCTTGCTTTGGGAACCAGTCTGCCATCAGCTAGTGCATGGTTTCCATTGGAGCCTTTTATTTCATCTAGCTTTTGGACCAGCGTCGGCAGGGTGGAACGTCAGGGAGCTGCCACATCCAGAGACAGTAGGTGTTTAGGGGCACTATATTTCCTCATCCTTTTTCGTCAGCCTTATGCTTCTTAACTTTCAACTCCAAAAGACTACCAGTAATTCACATCTTTCAGCTATGTTCAGCTAAAACGTGAGACCTGCTGAATGTTTTCCAAATGATCTTGTGTAAATCCTTATCTGTTGATGGCTGTATTGCAGCAGTCGCATTTTGTTTTACTTCATCACTACAGATTATGACTTGTTAGATCGCAGCTGAGAATGACAAGACTAAAAACAGAACTGTTAACCTTTCTTTCTACTTGATTTTCGTCTATAGGTGAATGTTACAAAAGGAAAAATGACTGGTCGGGTGTAATTTTATGAAATTTTTCTTCCTTTTTTTTTTTTTCCTGTAAATACTGGGCAGTTAATGGGAGAGGATCTGGTAAAACCAGTGATGTATTTCATAACTCCACCAAACGTCACTTTTTAGATATACATTTAGACTCCAAATGAAAAAGTCAGCCCATTCCAGCATAGAGCCATGGGGTTTTCACGTGAAGTGAAGGGGCATATTATGACTAAGATGGATGGAGTTAAGTATGTAAATAAGACTTTTCAGGGCTTGAAGTCTTCATGATTTCTGTGAAGAGTTCTGTGGTGTTTTCTGTGTGTATTCCCTTCATCCCAGTGTTCTTAAAATTGGTAAATCAGGACCAGTTTGTTTTGGATGAAATATGTAACTCTATTGTTGAGAGAACCTTCTATTTAAAATGGTAACTTCCAAGTTTGAGCTCCAATATTGTCCTACAGAGCTAAAAAATAATTGCAAGAATTACTGAATTGCTGAATATGAGCTGGCAGTGTGTCCCCGTGTCCAAGAAGGCCAAAACCATCTTGGCTTGCATCAGAACTACATGTGGCCAGCAGGACCAGAGAAGTGATTGTCCCTCCATACTTGGCAGTGGTGAGGCTGCGCCTCGAATACTGTGTTCAGGTTTAGGCCACTCATAAGAAGAAGGACACTGAGGTGCTGGAGCGTGTCCAGCAAAGCTGATGAAGGGCCTCTACGTCAAGTCTTGTGGGAAGTGGGAACTGGGGTAGTTTAGCCTGGAGAAAAGAAGGCTCAGGGGAGATCTTACTGCTCTCTACAACTACTGAAAGGAGGTTGTAGTGAGGTGGGTGCTTGTCTCTTCTCCCAAGTAACAAGTGATAGGACAAGAAGAAATGGCCTCAAGTTGTGCCAGGGGAGGTTTAGGTTGGATATTAGGAAAACTTTTTTCCCCAGAAGGGTTGTCAAACATTGGAACAGGCTGTGCAGGTAAGTGGTTGAGTCACTGTCCCTGGAGGTATTTAGAAGATGTGTAGAAGTGTTTCTTAGGGTCATGGTTTAGTGGTGGACTTGGCAGTGCTGGGTTAACGGTTGGACACTGATATTAAAGGACTTTTATGACCTAAATTATCTTGTGGATCTTTTCTTTCACGAAGTCTTTCACTAAAAAGAAGCACTTGGATGAGGCTTTGAGCAACCTGGTCTAGTGGAAGGTGTCCCTGCCCATGGCAGGGGGATTGGAACTAGATGATCTTTAAGGTCCCTTCTAATCCAAACCATTCTATGATACATATTTTTTTTTTTAAATTTGAATTTCCCCCCCCCCTCATAAATAGACCTGGAAAATTTAAATCTAAAAAAGAATTGCTTTGCATTTGTAGGGCTGGAGCGTGGGGGGGGAATGATAGTAGTGCTCATAATGAATTTTGAAACATTCAGAAGATAACAGTCATTCCAAGAAGTCTGCTACAGGTCCTTTGGTTCAGCAAAACTTCAGAAAGCTCCTAAGAATTTGAAGCTAGATGGACTACTTGCTTAAATACTTTGCTGAGCTGATCATAAACGTGACTGGTTTAACAATTAGTTTGACTCTGCTTTCATTTTAATGATTCAAGGTAGAAGAAAGTTTTGTCCCACAGAAATTTCCTTTTGTTTTACTTCTCATTAATTAATGTCTTGGAACATAGTGAAAAGCTGATCAAACCTACGGATGGTACAAATCTGTGAAGCTGGAAAATTCTTAGGTAGTTAGAATCAAATCAAACTTAGCTGTGAGGCTTTTGTGGAATGGTATGATGTAAAAATGAAGTTTTAGAAAGAAAACCATGTAGCTGTTATCAAAATCACAGGCATTAAGTAACTTGGTGAGCAGTGGCACTCAGGGAAAAATTTTGATGCAAGCTGTAGAAGTTAAGTTGTTCACTGGGAAAGAGGAACATGTGCCTAGATTCCCTGTCCATGATGTTACATTTAATGCAATCAGAGGTTGTGACAAAAATATATCAAAAGGTCTAGGAAATAAAACGAACAACTATTCCCCCCCAAAACAAACAAAAAAACCCGCGACCAAAACCCAAACCAAAACAAAAAAACGCCCTCCCCAAAAAAAAAAACAACCCACCAAAAAACAAAATAAAAAGATAGCCCAAGCAAAAGACATAATGGCTGAATAACTAAACAGATACTGTTGAAAAGGTCCTTTTAACATTTTGTCAAATGAGTCTTGTTACACAGGATTTTGACTGGTACTTGCCCGCTGAGGGGTTTTTCCTATTATTTTTCAGTGGTCATGCTCTGTCAAAATGCGTCCGTCTGATTGCCTACATTTGAACTGGGGAATATTTTATTCAGAAAATGCTGTGGATCTTCAACTGCCTTACGGTATTTTAAACAGTTAGAACTGATAAAAAGTTTGTCTCTTAGAACAAACATTTCTGAAATAGCACAAGACTTTCCTTATGTGGCAGTTGCATCTTTTTTTGGCTGCGTGATGAAAGAAATGCTGTTGTCTTGTTGGTAAAGTTTATAGATGTTTTTGTTGTCTGCTTCTTTTGCCTCAAATGTTCTTTTACTTTTTCCCTCTCCAGCCTGTATTACTGTAAGACCTTTATGAAGAAGCTTCTCTTCTTTCACAAACTGGTTACATGGTTACCATTTAGTCACCCAAGTTTTCCACCAACTCTGTTAATAAAGACATTTGGCCCACATGACACTTTGAAAACTTAGCATGTTTTTATCTTCCAAGGCAGTCACTTTAATGTGATTTATTTTTTTCTTTTACACTGAATGTTAATCTCTCTCAAGCCCGTTTACTGAAATGTTCATTATTATCATGCTTTTCCTCCTTCTCTCATAAATTCTTTTTATGCTCCCACTTTGTCAAGCAAGACTTTTTTCCCCCTCTTCTAGGCAGTATTATTTTCTGCTGGAGTATTAGTTGAAGGGCATTAGCTTTGATGACTTTGGTGGGGCATTCACAAAGGCTGTCTTTAGTCTCATGGGAATACTGACTGTGTTTCCTCCCTGGCTAATGGAAAATGATTGGGGTTTCTAGGGCAATTCTGAGTTTCCAAGTTAGGCTTTTTTTTTTTTCTTTTTTTTTCTGGATTTCCCTCCAGAGAAAGCCACAGCTTTTGCAGATGGTGCCAGCTGCAGCATCCCTTCTGCTGTTCTTGTAGTCCTTTAAGCAAAGGGCAGAAGCTCCTTTCTGACTCCTGTAGCTGCAGCAAGGCTGGATTTGATGGCAGCCTGTGAAGAGCTACATCTCTCTGTCCATGGTGGCTGGATATATCGGGAGAGGAGAAATAAGATGAATCATTGAGAATTACGCTGCCTTGTTAGGTTACAGGTCCTGAGTGTTTATGTCGGCTTAAACTGTGTACACTTGATACAAAATACAGCATACAAGTATTTCAGTGCTTGAGTTGTTTCTGTTTTCAGTGACTGTTGGAAATCAGGAATCCAAACAGTTTAGCTGGTATTTTCTGAGGATGCCTCTCATATAATTTGGCTGCAAATACTTGGTGGCTGGTGTCATTTGCTTCGTAATATATAGTCATAAATTTTCATTATAGTTCTGAAATCTGTCCTGTTTTGCCATGTAGAAAACTATTTCTGTCTTACCTGAATTGAACATACTTTTGAAGCTGGTACATGGCTAAAATATTATGTGGTGCTGTTACAAACTTGTTGCTAATGAATTGATTTTAACTCAGGAAATTTAGTTCTTGTAGTATATCGCCATCTTTGTTCTGGTTCTGGAAAAAGTTAAGAATTCTATAGAGACAAAGCTGCCTTGGAGACCTTGGAAGCCATACTCCTAAGAGTCTGCTTGAGGTCTTCTTCCAGGCTATTAGTAAATCAGTAATTATTGTTTGCTACTTAAGGATGTACATGATGCTTCACACTGCATAGGTTTTGGCACTTCTAGAAGAAAATGGTGTCTCCGCTCTAAAATAGCTTTTTGTAGAATATGGAAGACACTAGATGATAGATTAAGCCTTGGCTGTGTGCTCTTTTGCTTTCTCTTAGTTAATTTTTTTCTATTTCTCATCATATTGGTCTATTAATCTACCTGATCTCATTTAGAAGGTTTACCTCAAATGTATATACTTGTGAATTTTACAAATGTTAGTTTGGAATTTAGCTGTAATGTTTCTGTTATTTCTATCATCTCATGTAATTCACTTAGAAACCTACTGTTGAAACCTGAATGATTGGTTGATTAACTTAATTGCATTTATCAATTTTTAATGAGAGTGGGGTTTATGTTTGCAGTTCTTGACCTTGCTAATCTTTTAATGATTCCCTCCCCCCTGCCTCTGGCATTTCTACATGTATTTTAATTTTCTTTTTTATGTTTTCCTTTTCTATGTTAAATTTTCTATGCATGCTGGGAAGGGATTGAGGGAGGCAGATGTATGCAAAAAGCTACAGAGAATCGTCACGTTGGGAGGCATAAAATTAACTTGTTTATTTGATGTTAAGAATTTGCTTAACACTACACCTAATATCTATGTTTGGAAGAAGAACATGGGGAATTCCTTTAAAAAGTGACACAAAAGTAAGAAAGGATGTTAACAGACAATGATTAATTACTTTATTGCAAAAGGGGAGCTTTTTGTATCTCTTCTTAGTTTGAAATGAGTTGCCATATGTTGAGAAGAAGGTAGAGACTGGCAGAAGACTTTCCTGTCTTACTAAGCTGTGAGATCAGGAAATAACTAAATTTACCACGGGGAGTTTACCTAACTAACCACAACCTTTTACTAATATGTTCACTTTGTCCTTGCATACAAATTATGAAATAAAAATGCCAGTACTCATGTGTCACTGATGGGAAATAAAAGGCAACATTTGGTCATAATTGGTAGGAGGCGAGACTGACATTCACATGAATTTTCCCCAATTACAGAATAAGCAGAAAATATTTCATAGAAATTAAATTATTTCTTAAAATTTCTGTCATGATAACCTGGCATTTGGAAATCCTTGTGCTTTCCCACTCCTAATGCTTCATCTTTAGAAGTTGTTTTCTTTAAATAGGAAATAAATTATTTTTTAAAATGTTAAATCTTTTCTTTAGATTTCAGTCTTCAGCTTTAGCACAGCCTTCAGAATCTTGTTTTCAAGGACAGAAATGTCCTCATGCTATCTTTTATAACCTCCTGCATACCAAAGGACACTGCAATGTGCACAGCAATGATTCTGCTGTGTTCAGTATCTTGCAAATACTTAAAGGGATGACAGAATGCATCACTTGGCCTGGTACTCTGTTCGAACAAGTCATCCTCACTGATAATTTATACAGACTTAAATCCCTAAGTCTCACTTGAAGACAATTGGGTTTTTATCCCTTAAATCACTTGGACACTCTTTTTTATCCCCTTCTGCATATAGTTCTGATGTCTATGTATTCTAGTATTGATCTCACCAGGCGTAGAAAAAGCAAGATAGGCAAGCTTATTTGTTAGGTGTCTAGGGATTGCCCTAATCCTTTTTTGCCATAACACTGCCTGCAAGGTGTATGTTAAGTGATTTCTTCAGTGATCTAACATCTCCATGAAAGTAGCTGCCATCCAGGTTATGGTCCCAGGTTTCAGACATGCACCAGCTTTCTGTGTTTTTAGGAGTATGACCTTGCATTTGCATTACAGTTTGCCTTCACTGTGTTCTATGTGTATGCAGCTGGGAATTTGGGGAAATACCAGGCCTGACTGGAGATCAGTCTGCTTACATATTTGTCTTCTATCACTCCTCTAGACCTGATTCTACTGTGCGAGCCTTAAGAATAAGAACTGTCCTAAACTGTGTCTTCTCTAACTCCTTGCATTTTGTAATAATTTAAAAATGAGTCATCTACATGTCATTTAACATTACACTTCAGAGTTGTCAAACTGTACTTTCCTCTTACTTGAACCACTTGAACCACGACACTTAAATTGGAAAAATTTCACCTTTTTTTTTCCCCCCCCTACAAACTCTGGGAGCTTTTGGAACTCCCCTGTTTGGTTCCCAGCTTGCTCCTTCACAGTCCGTTTCCATTTTTCTGTTAAGTTAGAATTTTATTTTTTTCCCTACGCTAGAGGACACCCATACAGGCCACTGTTGCCGCCTTCTGTGATCTTGACCACCTGTAGTCACGTATCTGGGCTGCCTTTGTTAAAGGGTACGGGTACTAACCTGGCTGGTTGACTGCAAAAGCTGGTTTATCTGGAGGCTCTGAAGGGATGAGCGCTGCAGTGCTTGGCATTCAGGCCCCGTTTTGCCTGATAGCTTGCAGTTGTCAGCCTCCTGACTGTGGGAGGGGGAGAGTTAAAATGCCTCTTTGACATTTCGTGCCTTCTGTTCGTATCTGATACGTCAGCTACGTTCTGGGATGCTGTCTTATGAAGTAACTCCATGGTGTCTGGCACCTTGTACTAAATCAAGGTTATGCTCTGTATTTATAGAACCACTTTCTGGAGCCTTTCAAAGCCTGCTCAGAGCTGCTTCCAGGTCTTAGAATCATAGAATGGTTTGGGCTGGAAGGGACCTTAAAGACCATGTAGTTCCAACCCCCCTGCCATGGGCAAGGACACCTCCCACTAGACCAGGTTGCTCAACTCCCCTTCCAACCTGGTCTTGAACACTGTTAGGGATGGGGCAGCCACAGCTTTTCTGGGCAACCTGTTCCAGTGTCCCACCACCCTCATAGTAAAGAATTTTTCACTTATATATCTAAACCTAAACCTACCCTCTTTCAGTTTAAAGCCATTCCCCCTTGTCATATTACTACATGCTCTTGCAAAGGTCCCTCTCCATATTACTTGTAGGCCCTCTTTAGATACTGGAACACGTACACTTAAACTTTTTTTCAGCCCCTTACATGTTACAGTAATGACTGGCTTTTTTTTTTTTTTTTACCAAGTATTCCTGGTGTGTGGGGGTTGCCTGTGGCAAGTTATGCTCCCAGAAAAAGGGCTGTAGAGCTTCAGCCTGAAGACTTCTTTCATACAAAAATGTATTTGGTATCCCTATCCAATATAAACTAGACTAGGGCTGCTCAGCTGCTGAAGTCTATATGTGGCTTGACAGGATCCTTTGTGTAACCCTTTTTCCCAGAGGCTTCTTCAGTGTAGACCATGGATTCAGACATAGCTGATACCTGTTGCTGCTGCCGTTTTCCCTGCAACCTGTCTATTGTCACTCTGTGTACTTCTCAGGAAAACACTATGCCTGCATATGGGTTGTCACCACCAGTATAATTCAGTTTGTGTGCGTCCCTTTCTTACCTATGTGTGAGTTTTTGCTGGGTATAACTGAGGCTTGCTTACAAGCGGTGTGAATTTCCTAAGCAGTAATTGGCCGTTTCTGGCAGTTGTCTTCCCATCCCAGAGGGTAGGTAAGGATACAGACTATGTATATAATGCATGTTTTGGAAGTCTGATGCTTTGAGGGAGCATCCAGGATTTACACAGGCTGTGTCATGCACTTGTGAATTTGCGCTGCTAGGATGTACAGAGCTCCCATGTGCAAATGAAGGGTGATGCTGCTGGGGTCTCGCAAGATGTGTGCAGGGCTGGGCCACAAAGCATAACATCACAGTGTTTGGCAGTGCCGTGCTGTCACATCTCTTGAGTGTGGGGTGGAGTTTGAAGAGGCTGGGAGCATTGTCTGGGTTCCTCAGCTAGTCCAGTTTATTAGGTGGCCGTAGACTCTAGTTCTTGAGGAAGTGTTGGAAATTGGAGAATCAAGTTAGAGTGGGAATACTGGGACTCCCTTATTTGTCCCCCTGGGATATCAAGTTGCTTACCCTAGCAGACCATTTTTAGATGGGTAGGGGAATTCACATCCCCCTGCCATGATGCATTTTTGCTTTGGTTTTGCCCTTTGGGAAAAGGGAGCAGAGTTGCAAAGCATGAAACTGATCTTGTCATTGGGAGCTGGGAAGGGACAAAGGCAAATGCACAGCAGGGGTTCATCATGCAGGGCACGTTCAGGCAAGATGGCCCAGAGTGACACTAAGCAAGGCACAAGGTCTTACGATCTGGTATGGCTTGGGACTGCAGAACTACTGTCATGGTATAACGGGTCATCGTCTTTTACTGTATAGTTTATTAGTGCGTATGCAGAAAGCCTGGTCAAATGTAACAGAAAAGGAGCAGTTACCTTTCTCAGCAACTGAAGGATGTGGAGATTTCCCAGCTGTGGATAAACTCAATTTCTAGAGGAGAGGGCAGTGGAAAAGGATGATAAACAATGGAGTGAATACACGTAATCAACTCCTGCAGTGTTAAATTGATTAAAATTGCACAATTCGAGTTATGTTACTTTGAGTTTTTGAGACTTAAGTGTGCAAAATACTAGAACTCAAAACTAAAAATGGAGTGGAAGTGTGAAAGCTTAGACCTCATTGTGACTGAGGGGAGGTCCATCTTCAGACTATTAAGGCCTCTGAAAGCAGAAAACCACTGCCGAGAGTTGAACAAGTTGTTTCAGGTAAAATTCTGTAGAATATATTTAAAAATATTGAACATGCTGATATTTTTCTGGAAAAATTACGAATTTGTTTCAGAGCTAAGTGTTTAAATTCATAGAAAGGGACAGAATCACACTATTGTGTACTTCATGAAAAACAGGGGAACAATGTAGATCTGGACTGCTATTACCAATAGGGTTTTTCTTTTTTGCATTCCCTAGTACATGCTAAAAATATTTTGAATATCTTAACATCTGCATTGTTATGAAAAATGGCATGTCTTTGTTTTGTTTCCAGCTGTGTCATTCTTGCATTACATCTTGTTCCATTTCATCTCTTCAGCTGGGATGTGAAGTCACTTTCTTTTGTCAGTTGTAGGCCTAATTGCTCCAACTCCAGAACTGCACTGAGCGCCACTTGGAAGAAGTTATTTCTTTTGTCCTGTCTCAACCCAACGTTGGGGAACGTGGAGTTATTTGATTGTGGATGTGTCTTCTGTTTGGCAGAGAGGGGCAGAAAATAGGGTAAAAATAAAGGGAGCTAAGCCTCTTCAAATGTAGAAAACATAAGCTTGAAGAAAGACTGGGTATGTGAGTGTATTTTGCATGCTACTGTGTATTAGCACATCTAATCTTAAATGCACCAGTGTGTCCCATTGATTTCAATTGAAGGATGGATGAACGGATAAGGTAGACCCTCTCATATTTGTCCAACCTCCTGGCAGGCTCCTAAGCACCATGAAACAGAGGACGACAGGTGAGTGAAGTTTGGCCACCATTCTGATTCATGTGTCAAGTAAAAGCAGCAAAACAGGCAAGAAATAGGGCCAGACTTGCTGTCAACACAAGAAAGGGAAATGTTAAGACAGAGTGGTAATGAGGACAAGATGGTAGGGGAAGTCATTAGCTGTTGGATGTTGTTGCTTTCCAGTACCCTGCCTGGAACACAAGATTCTTGGGTTACTTTTTCTTCCTTAGTCTAGGGTACTACAAAAGATGACGCCTATGCACTGATTTCTTGATTGAGGCAAGCAACAGAGCTGAGTGCTAATGCTCTTACTCTGTCTCTCAAGTGTGCACTTGTCAATAGGTTGCCACAAAAAATGGAATTTGCCTGGTTTGATTAGTTTTTTTCCTTCTAAAATTGAAGAAACTTTGCATATACACAATGCGCTTCAAAAGACACGTTAAGGGGGCAGAGCCAGGCCACCAGAACTCAAGGGTTGGCTGAAATCAAGGTTGCATGTGTTACTTTAATTCTGCTTCCTTGGATGCAAAATCTTCTAATAAATGGTAAGTATTGGGGTGGGTTTTGTTTTTTGTTTTGGTTTGGTTTTTTTTCCCCCCAGAAGAAACACACCTGTGATGAAACAGTGGTATTTATGGGATGAATCAGGGATAAGTAGTGAATGAGATGATCGCAGCTACTCCTGAGATGGTTTGCTTGCACAAAGCTGTAGCAGACACTTGGCTGCCCTAGGCAATCTTCTCTTTGCAAGGGTTCCTGCCAGCTGTGTCTATCTTCAACTCACCTCTTCTGGGCAACAGCACTCATAGCAACAGCCTCTGGGACTTAACATACGTTTAGTGCCCTCCCTTAGAAAATCCTTAGAGGTAGGGGGTTCACTTTTTTTGTACCCTTGCAGTGAGCCAGCAGTGTGGCAGCAGTTCTGGCTTATACAAGCTTCCCATGTACTTCAAAGGAGGTGCTGGGCTGTGCAGGCAGCCTTCGTTTATCATTTTAAAGTAGCCAGCATCCCACTAATGGTGCATGTGCTGTACTTTAGGAACATCTCATCTCTAAATTTCTTCTTGTCACAAGAGTGGGAAAGTGTGAATGACAAGGCATTGGACAAGGACAGAGGAGGGTCTCATGGTTAAGACATCAGATGGTATGAGAGTGAGCTTAATTTTGGCAGTGCTGCCTATACTACAGAGTTCCTGTATGAAACTGTCATTTTTGTGGCCAGTGCTCAAATGCTGGTGCATGTCTTGTTTTCTAGATTTCCAAATCAACTCCAGGAGCCACACAGTCATTCAAAGCCAGTTTTAGATGATTTGCTGTGAGAAATTCAATAAAAGGCACAGCCGCTATTAAGGAATAATAGGGAGTAAGACTTCACTAGTGAATACGTTACTTGAGACTAGAAGAATCGGACAGTCTGAGGTCTGGAATGGTCTTGTGCTTGAATTTGCAATTTCAGGTCAAACACAGCTTATTGGGATTTCCCGCCATCCCTCTGCTGCTCCCCCTTTTTTATATTCCCCAGAGAGAGGTGCTCTTAAATAGAAGTGATTGAAACAAAAAAGGCAATAGATGTGTCAGTTAATCTATAGCTCTTTTCTATATTAAGTTAGTTTTAAATAGCATTAAAGGCTCAGTTTAGTGAAGCACTTAGTAAGGCATCTAACTGCATATTTGAATTGAGGCCAGGACTGATAAACTTGGATACTGTGTGATAATACATTCTAATAGGAACACTGCATCCATAATGGTTAATGTGTATGTTTCAAACAGGCCTGTGTCTTCCTTCTGCTTAGGTTCAGTGTTGCAAGTTTCAAAGCTGGATTATTTGTGGTTTTGGTTCACATGTTTCCAGTAAGAATGGGATACAAAGGAAATTTTTTTAAGTAATCGATTACAAGCAAAGAATATTCTCTGATTTCCCCAAATACCTGCTATCTGTCACATAGCTCACTCTTGTTTTGATTCTTTTAGCACTTTAATTTTTCCAGTGCTTATTGGGTCATTTGCTATCCCTGTACAAGATCCAGTTACAGCAGATTTTTGGAAAGAAGCTTCTGAGACTTCATAAAACTGGAAAGGAAAAAAATTCCTTCTTAATTTCCACCAGCCAGTTCTCATTCTTAGTTTATGGGGAAGCATTTAAATTGTCTGAAAGGTAACTGTAATGGGGCCTTTACAATTAAAAGTGAGACACTATTTGCTAAAAAAAAAAAAAAAAAAAGCAAAAATATTAAAGATAAGACTTTCATGACTTCCAAAAGATAGACCTGTGCACAGTTATCCTCTTAAAGGATAAATATTAAAGGTCTCTAAAACACGGGAAGGAAGAACAAGAGAGGGAAACTCCATGCAAGGAATAAAGAGTGTAATTAAGACCTATCTCTAGAAGAGGCAGAAGATGGTACCTAAAATATTAACAAAAGTTTTGAAGTCTTGCTAAACTCATGCCAACTTAAACTACTTTAAACAGAAACAAAATTAAAAGATACATTATTTTCACCTGACTTTCAAGTGGAAAAGTATTAACTTTTTTTTTAGTTTTATTTTTATAGTTTTAGATTCCTGCAAAAGTTTTCAAAGTTATTTCTTGTGGCCGGGAAAAGAGCACCTTAGCCAAGTGTTATTATTTTAAAATCTTGTAAATCCTTCATAAGTGTACAGGAAATAATATATTTTAAAAGTGTATTTTCATTATCCTTGTGAATTGAGTTACAATTTTAAAATTGAAAATTAATCTCAGTGGCTCCATCTCCTTGAAGTCTCTCTGTAAATCATATGAAGAATCAACAAAATGTCATGCTTTTCTAAATTAGGATGGTGACTTCCACAGAATAGTGTCATCAGGATATAAGAAAACTTAACCAAAATGTGTACATTGAAAACCAAATAGCTTTTATATCAAGGAAGAGTATATTTTATTATTTTAGAATAAAACATAATTGCACTTTTGTTAATAGACCAATGAAGTTGGTACATTCAGAAAATCTTTGATAGGAGTGAACGAGTTTCCCACTGTATCCTCATAAAACTAAACAAAGCAAGTAATGTTTGGTTTTCGTGATGCGTTTGATCAACATGTTAAAAAAACATAATTTGAATGAGAATTTAATAAATCTATTACCTCCTTCATTTATGGAAACAGAAAATGAAGTTATCTCCTTTTTCACTCATAATTTGTGATCCTCAGCTGAAGAATTCTATCTGGAAATCCTCCGACAAAATCAGCATAACAGCTGATAAAAGTACAAAGTAGTATTTTACTGTACAGTGATAGGGCACTTTGCTTTAGTATAACAATCTTAATTTTGAGGGTCTGTGGGGACAAAATTACCATTTCTTTTCTGTATTTCTATTAATCCTTTAGTAATCCTAACTAAATCATAGGAAATACTAATTTCATATTTTCACCTTTTTCTTTAAAAAGAAAGCCTAAGTAAATTTTATTATGCCTACTCATACATAAATGTCTCTGCTAGCCAAAGTACCAAAATATCAAAATATAACTTCCTTTTGTCTCTTTTTAGATGTTATCATAAAAGTAATTATATCACTTTATTTCCTTTCCATTTCAAAAATCTAGACTCCTGTTTTGTCTTCTATATGCATAAAGGCCTGATTCCTTTTATTAAAAACAAACAGGCAACAATGATGTAAAGTTGTTTTTTGGAGGGGGTGTTGTTTGTTTTTGAGTGGTTTTTTTTCATCAGGAATGTCAACCTATATTGGCCCATCTGGCTGGAGTATATTCCTCTGCAGCCCCAACTGGCTCATAGTTGTAGAGGATCTGCATGTGCATGCATAGGTGATATGTCCATAAAGGAGAATATGCTTTAACCCAACAACACTTAAAAGAGTTGTCATGGAAGAGTAATCTGTAATCTTCCTTCTCCTTTCTGGAATAATCATTCTAGAATTATTTTTTTTTTCACTATTGTTTTCTTTTGTAGCAGACTCAAAAAAGCTAGGTAGATGATAGTGGCCCAGTGGGTAACTCACCTTTCTCTTCCCTTTTCCTTTTCCTTTTCCTTTTCCTTTTCCTTTTCCTTTTCCTTTTCCTTTTCCTTTTCCTTTTCCTTTTCCTTTTCCCTTTTCCTTTTCCCTTTCCCTTTCCCTTTCCCTTTCCCTTTCCCTTTTCCTTTTCCTTTTCCTTTTCCTTTTCCTTTTCCTTTTCCTTTTCCTTTTCCTTTTCCTTTTCCTTTTCCTTTTCCTTTTCCTTTTCCTTCTTTTTTCTTCTCTTTTCAAGCTCTCACAAACGTATTGGACCATTTGAATATTTGTTTGATACATATCCCACGTTTTATGTGCATGTATATATTTTATATATACACACACACATATATATGGGGGGGTGTGAGTATATTTTAT
>NW_009919685.1:0-25356 GCF_000696875.1 Nestor notabilis
AAGGAAGGGTAAAAGGGGCTGGAGGGGAAAAGACCACCAAAGAAGGAAGGGAAAAAACCAAACAGGAGTTTAAAAGTGACAGCCTCACACTGGTGGTGTATTCATATCGAGTGTCCGTCATGCAGCACAGGATGCCTGTCCCCATTTTGCCCAGCCAGACCCACTGAGGGCTTCTCTTGCCAAGCCTCAGCGACAGAGCCTCCAAGACACTGCCAAAGCAAGAGGAGGATGTATGGACTTCACCCACAGCCATCTCTGGTTGCAGGTCTCACCTTTCTACCAGCCAGGAAAGGGGTTCAGTGACCCAGCTTTGTAATATTATCTGCATTTCCAGGCCATATCTTCTGTCTCGAGTGAGGATGAGTTGCAGGACACAATCTTCATTTCAGCTTCACATCAAAAATAATACTAGTGACAACTTCCCACAGGTAAGGTGAGGTCCAGAGCAAGAACACTCTTGAACAAAGGAGAACATCACCACCAATCCCATGACTTTGCCCAAGTGATTTCTACTAAAATACTTTCCTTTATTCTACTCCCAACAGCACTAATACTAATGGGTCTGATAGTGATCGAGCCCAGGTCCTGCTGACGCCATTGCAGAGGGTCCAGCTTGGCATTCCCACCCGATTTCCCAATCCCAAGGTTCATTTTAGCTGCTTTCCAGTTTGATTCCCCCATCTCCCTGGTCTGAGCAGGCAGCAGAATTTCCCAACAGGGCAGGGAAGTGACGCACAGAGACATGAGGCAGTCCATAGGCAGGCTGAGCATCCGCTGCAGGATAACGAGCAGAACAGGAGGGGATGCCTTGTTTACCCCTCAACTTTGTGATCAACCACTCTCCCATCAGCCTTCCAAACCCCCTGCTTAGGAGCCCAGTCAGTGCCTCATGCAACAAGGGCCCCTATATGTCAGCTTGAAGAGGACCCCTCCTCATTAGCAATGCTGCACATGGAGCACACTGTACCTGTAATGGCTTAAACCTCACAAGACTACTGTTTAATTATGACTGTGTTAGAACAGAACTAGTTCCCTAATCAAGCTTAAATGAAACGATTTTCATGCCAGCATTCCCAGAAAAATCATTTCATACAGCTCTGCAGTATTTTTTAAGAACAAAACCAGCAAACCAACACTCCAGGAAGAGAGGTAAATAAATTAAAACACTTTTCTGAATGACCATCTTCCCTACTGTCTGGGCTGTCGTGCACTTGGAGCTCTCGGAGTAAAATTGTACAAAGAGCATTCAAAACCTGTCGACCAAATTACAGTGTGCATTTCCAGTGTGAAGACAGATGGAAGGATTCTTTTATTAACAACAGCCTACAGGTAATATTTACTCTGTTTGCAAGGTTGGAGCTCCAGAGGCAGACTTGTTGCAGCAGCTGTGCTAGGTAGACCAAAAATAGTTATTTCCCTGTTAACAGGTTAGTTTAAAGCTCATGAAAGCCACTATCTAAATGACAGAATGACAGTGGTAGTACCCAGGTATTCTGCTCAGTGCACCAGAAGCTGCTTTGAAGGTCATGCCCTCATCTGTGCACTGATCAGCGCCCCCAGCAAAGCAGCTAACCTGGAACCAAACAATAAGAAAGTATGTAAATCCCACTGGTTTCTAGCGAATTTTAGGAAGGAAAAGTTAATCAAGCTGACTTGGAATTTTGGTTACATACGTCTAGATTTGGGGAAATATTTAAGGGACTGAATTAAGCAGGTGCTTCAAGTTATGCATGTAGGTAGTGTTTTGCAAGGCTGTGTATTTCACATCTCTCTGTAAATCTCTGCTTGTCTTTGTTCCAGCTTACCTGTCTAATAAACCAGTATGATAGCACTTACTGGGCTGTTATGAAGCATGAATAATATTGTTTAACACTTCAGTTCCCACAATAACGTGATATGAGTACAAAGTACTACTGTATCAACATAGCATTATACTATAGAAGTAATAATTGTCATTAGAGTTATACACAGGAATTTTATTTTAATGCTGTGTAGTTTTCTACCAAGTCCATTAACAATCAGCTGTTATAGTAACAATAAATTACCTTTCACAGTAATCACGTTTTCCATGTTATAAGCAGTTGTCAAAGTTTAACAGAAGCGACAGGATGAATTCCCAGTGACACTTGAATTTCGTACATCAGCCACTTTTGACAAACAGCAGCACAGAAAAGAAGAAATCAATGCAGTAAAGCTTTCAGTGGAAATAGAATAATCTTATTTCAGTTATCCATCATAACACCCACTGAAATCATTAAGAATGAGGGGAGCAGAGAAATATTAACAGGATCTTGGCAGAAGCACAAGGGGATACTTTCTCTAAGCCCTTAAAGCTACATGGCCCTTTCTGAAGCATGATAAGGTATGTTTTAATACTCAGTGTTGATGCCAGTCAAATTCGATTGGCTATGATCGAAAGTCTGGGTCTGAAGCTATATTTTCCCCTAATGGACCAAATCATTAGTCAAAGTCCATTGTTGAAATTTTTTAAACATTTTGAGTTGGTTTCAAATAAGAATGATGCAGATTGTTAAGATCTTCCCTTAAACAAAACCCACACACATACATGACAGATGGTGTTAGACACAGAATACGTAGCATTATAATAGTATATTATATATATATTTATCATAGAACAGTTTGGGTTGAAAGGGACCTTAAAGATCATCTAGTTCCAACCCCCCAGCTATGCGCAGGGATATCCTTTATCTGTGTATAATTTTATGGATAAGATCAGGTTGCATCACTTGTATGGTCAGTCACAAGTCTGGCAGGGGACCTGAAAGCTACAGAAAACTTGGACAAACAGCTCACAAGCACCTGGTGTCAAGAGATTCCCAGGCACCAAACGTTTGCATCTCGCTTGCTTCCTTTATATCCCAAGCTTTTTGAAACTGGCTTCAACCAAGTCACAGTGATAGTTCATAGTTATAATGCAACTGCCATCTGAAAGTCTCTAAGCAAAAAGGGTAGCTGCTAGAGAGGAGCTGGGATAAAGGCCTAGTTTCAGTACTTCATTTAGATCAACCTAAAGCCCTAAGCATGCAATCTCCTGATCAACACTTATTCTTAGTTCTTCCTTGAAAGCCTCCAGGTCACATACAGACTAAGCCCAGTACCTGAGACCACCTTCTGAAGGCAGGTGTGAGACAGAGTAAATAGGACATGAATTTGGTTAAGGGAGCAAAGATCCCACACTCTCTGTAAACAGAAGCAGCTGAAATCACATCTTGACTCATTGTCACTGTCAATAAATAAATAATGTTTTTGAAGAGTGACACGCATATTTCCCTTTCAGCTTTGTCGTTTGTCTGAAAAAAATTAGTAATACTAAAAGACATTGCTCCCCAGAGCAGAAAGTTAGGCTGTACCACCTCCCATGTGAATCTGGTTCTTCATAATTGGGTAAGCTTAGCCTGCTTTTAAAAACCTGCTTAAAGGTTTGCAGATTCTGTAAAGGTTGTTCAGATAAACAGAGCAATATGCTAGTCCTGGGCAAGTGCAGCACTGGGGACAAGGGGTGCAGAAGGGTGGCTCCATTATTCGTAAACTAAGGGAGGTAGAAGGCAACTCATGAAAAAGGGACGTTCACTAATTTAGTGTACATAATCTTCTGGACACTTGGTAAACACCTAAAGGAAATTTGGAATTTAATAGTAAATAAGATTGCTATTCCCAGAGTAAATAATAAGTCTCTTAATGCATTGAAAAACCCATTCCAACCTTTGGCAGCTACGTCCTTTGATATGAGCAAACAACAAATACATTAGGACAAATCTCTCATAGTGCACCTCTACTGGCATCAGAGTTCAGTGTGACCTATTGTATTTAAGCGGGGGTTATCCTGATAGGAACTCACTCACAAGCCTGATTCCAATCCAGTTTTGAGGAAGGCATAGGCTGAAACAGATGTCACTGACATTAGCATCAGG
Source organism: Nestor notabilis (assembly GCF_000696875.1). Taxonomy (NCBI): domain Eukaryota; kingdom Metazoa; phylum Chordata; class Aves; order Psittaciformes; family Psittacidae; genus Nestor; species Nestor notabilis. Next base: position 3,933 of record NW_009919685.1, read on the forward strand.
CTCAGTAACTGAGTCATTACATTTGATACAGGATCTACTTATATCCCAGCTAAGATTAACTGGAACATGTAGTTACCTGTCAGATGGATTTTGCTACACAAATGAGAATCATGCCTTCCATGCCACCGCCATCATATGTAGAAGTCAGATTGACAGCTGCAGCACTAGAACTAGCATTAAATCAGCATTAGATGAACACAAAGTCTAAAATGCACTCCTGTACTTGTTCTCTAACCTAAGTCCATGCACAGAAGTGTTTGAGAGATATCTGCCATTTGCCTGTCCAAATGGGGTTCATTTTAGTGCCAGTGGTACACTGCTATATTGCTGCTGTACGCTACAGGTGCTTCATACTAGTAGAACAAAGATGTCTCTGGATTTATTAGGTAAAATTGAAGTTACTACCCTAATCAGCATGTTTTCCCCTGCAAATATTGAGTGCAGGCTACTCTACTGCTTTGTTTCTTGTGGTTTTCCTCTTTTTTTTGCATCATCTCAACTCCTGCAGTTTACACAGGATAATTCAGTAAGCAAGTCCAGAATCCCTAACCAGCACAGCTGCACCAGCTGAAGCCAGTGCACCAAAACCCATTTGTGCATTGTCTTCGAGTGAATCCAGTGTGCAGATTTGCAGATATGGAGCTATTCCTGGGAACACTGTTGGAATAGTAGAGAAGCATTCCCATTTTGGTAAAATGCTCCTGCCTACACATGGCCTTGCAATATAAAAATGCGTAGAAGGAAAACCATTGCTAAATATAATGAAGCTTCAGGGGATTGAATTTAAATATGTAAAAAAGTAGTCTGAATATTGGACTAAAATATCTAGCAGGTAGTAGGGTAGTTTCACTATTGAGACTTCCTTTAGCAAACATGCATGTGTCTGTCAGACACACATTATCAAGAAACCATACATAGGAATTGCCAAGAATATTTACCAATATTTGTCTGGACTAAAGAATCAGACCTTGTCTGTACAGTTCAATGACACTCTTCAAATACTGGAAATGCAGAAAACTTTTTCGAGGTGTTAAAACAAGGCTAAACAGGGTGTTGGTAAATACATGGAGCTATTTTACAACCAACTCAAGCAGGACTACAGCTTCCATTGCTGCGCAGTATTTTGGTGGACAGTTTAGCTGTCCGTGGCCTGAGCTAGAGCTTCGCTCTACCCTGCATATCCAAACATCTTCGCAAGATCTTTACAAAAGGCTCTTCCACTTTACCTGTGCAAGGCTGTTCATTAGGTACTTGCATCCCAATGAAACCACACTGTGCTGGTGAATCATTTTGTTGGCCTGCTAAGACTGAGGCAGTCACATCCCATGATAGAGGGTGATGCAAGTCACTTGGCAATGAACCTAATCTCCTTACGCTGAAGAGATGGAGTAAGTAAGGCACTGAAGCTTTTGAAATGTAATTAAAAACATGTTTTCTTCCAAATGACTGCATGATCTTAGAACGGTTCTGGGAACACTTAAAATAAGCTGTGCCCTGTAAGAACAAGACCACAAACTACAAGAAACTTGAAAAATATTAATGAGGTTCTGTCTAATTAAAGGTAGTTTGTCTGGATTAATTAGTGGACTGTTAGATATTTGTTTGTAAAGCTTTGTAGATAAAAGACATCTTCATTACTAAGTATGGTTCGTTTAGCTACTACTGAGACTAACCAGAACTCGAGCTCAACAGGCACTTGTGGCTATATAAAAATCTCTTTTTAAATTTCCTCTAAAGAAAAATGGGTTTCTAGCTGGGAAGAGGCCTCAGATAATGGCCAAATGCTGAAAAACCCGAAGGAAGAAACCCTGTAAAATTGCTACTTGTATAATGAATATTTGCATTTTTAACCAAATTTGTGATTTCCTTAGAGTACCTAATACCAAGAACACAAAACCTGTATACAATCCAAAAGCATTCAACAACTTTGAATGCTTTTTTCTACAGGTACTAAAAGACATTGCTGAGGGATACATGACATAACCACAGACCTCCGGACACAGATTTCTTTGCTGCGCCTATGGCTTTTTGCATATAGCATTTTGGATTAGATATTAGAAGCATAGAAAGGGATTGTCCTATGTTAGATCCTGTATAAGACATCTCTCCCCATAAATGTAATTATCTGACTGGGCTTCCCAAAGAGGACTCCAACTTTTATTGCATTAAAGAGAAGGCACATTTGCCTCCACTGCCAATATTGCAATGTTATTTTGGAGCAGACAGGCATGACACGGAGATCACCCCTGAATGCCATCATTCTCATTTCTTTAGTCCATGCTGTTTTAATAATATTAGAAAATGTTTTATTCATATTCATAATAAAGCTTTAGAAGAATGCACATTTCAGTTGTGTTACTGGCTAAGTGACTGTATTAATTATCCTGGTTTTCAATGTCAGCCCAATTGGTAGAACCTGAATTTGAGGAAACATTCAGAAGAGTTTCCAATCAAATGACTCAGTTTTACAGGGAAATGACCTCCATCAATATATCCTTAACTTGGGTTCTTTAATCACTAAGACAACAGAGGGGCTAAATTTGACCCCAGTGAAGCAACTTCCCAATACAAGAGGCAAAAAAGCAACTGTAATTCTCTGCCTTGAAACTCTCTAAGCACAGGACTACTTCCACAGCGCAGAGGAAGAAGAATATGCTTTAGGTGTTACTCTGCTTCAAAAGCTCCAGAGCTGCCACAACAGCCTCTCTGGGGCCCTTTCTCCAGGAAAAAACCCAAATGGACAGATCAACACTATGTTATTCCTCTGGATTACATTGACACTTGGCAGGATAACAACTTGGAGAGATTAGTCCAAACTGTTCTGTGCGGGATGTAAACATGGTAACTGGAGGTACGATTGTCTAATTGAATGAGTGAGTTGCACCCTACCCTGCAGGCAATAATTCAGACTATCCAACAAAAGCACTCGGAAACTGATGCTAACATGGTCCCCAGTAGATTTCTAAAAAGCATCACGAGGTTTTTGCACCAACAGAGACTGATGACAATGAATTTTTTTCCTTGTCGTGTAATCTGTGTAAGAATGCTTAATTTTATCTATAAATTAGATGAACCTGAGTAAGAGCTCAGCTTCCAGAGATACGTCCAGTGGGACAAGGAAGAAATAAATTCAAAATATCTGCTCCACATAGCTCATCAGTGGAACGTGATCAGTCTAGGAAGAAAATAGAGGCATAATTCTAGGTTTAGTATCTCTGATCTGGTTCAACATGTGCAATTAAAATATTCACCACAGTATCTCAAATTTTGTTAATCTTACAAATACTATCTTCAAGGAAATAACTGCACTGGAATATGGACCATATTCCCACTCCTGCCTCCCACACCCCTAGATACTGAAGGGATAAATCCAGAACTTTCTGCTTCACAGTGACCTGCTGGTTTTCATCCCAAGAAAGGCAGAAGCATAGCAATCATTCATCTCAATGTGCTTACCGATAGCTTTCTTTTCCATTATATTTAATACTAAATGCTTCAAAAGTTTCTAGAAAAAGAAGCTCTCAACATCCTATCAAATGTCCAAAACCAGGCACTATTTGCCCCAAATATTCATCTTTTGCTCACTCAGGGTTTCTTCCTCAATCCCAGATGAAGTCTCTCAGACTTTGAACATGCTGCTCCTTTAGCCCAGGAGAGCTTGTCAGACTCCTGTCTATCCCTTGAGAGATACTTCTAAACGGCAGCATCTTAGGCACAAAGGCACACACCACCTAGCTACACTTAGATTCTCTACTCAGCTCCTGAAAAATTCCTGTACACCATCCGCTGCCTTCCAGTCATTTCAAAAAGTCCTTTTATTTGATTTTCAGCGAGAAGCTGGGACATGAGTTAATCGATGTTATGCTCAAGCTAAAAGTGTCAGAGACCTAATCTATAGAACCTATTGAAAACAGCACAGACACTGCCCAACGTTGGTGGCAGTGAGCTTTTGGGATATCACATGAGAGCAGCTGACGAGAAGCATAAACAAAACAACAAGCCACAAATGATCCAGCCTTAAGTCTCCCTCCTGTAACAAGGCGATCACCTCTGAGCACGAAGCCTGGCCAGCACCCAGAGAAAAGGTTCAAGTCATCAGGGTGACAGAGAGTACTACAGGCTGTCCTTCCCAAAATAGTGCATGTGAGCAGATGTTTGGCAGAAAAGAATGCAAACATCTGTCCTGCTAGAAATACACATCCTCCATACCCGGCCCCTGCCACTCCGCAGCTTGGTACTGATCCACCCTCAAAGCCTGCAGCACACGGACAGACTCAGGGAACAGCCTGATCCACAGGTCACAGCAACCAGCTCCACAGTGGATTTGGGGTAACACAGCACTAGGCACAGGCCAGTATCAGTAACACAAACCCAGGCTGGCATCCATACTATAGGATCTAAGCACAACTTGGGGTTAGCTGGATGTCCTAGCTATGTTTACCAAGAGGACTTCTGCAAGTAAAAGGAGATAAATGACTTGATCGCATGATGCCACATGCACTTGTGAACTGTATGTGCACACGTGATTCTGCTCGGTTGCTTGCAACATGCAATAAAGCTGAACAAGTGCAAGAAGTCATGGGAGCAGCAGAAGGAAAATCCTAGCTGTTACTTTAACTGGAAATGTGCATGTTTGCTGTGTTCTCTGCTGGCAATGTGAGCATTTTAAATAAAACATGACCAGTAATTTATTTAGCAAGCAAGTCTTTGGAAAGTTCTTTTGCACAGCTCTTACTAATTTGTGCCACACAAGATTAACCCTCCTTCTGCTCCATGTGTCCATGTGCTTGAAGTGATGGGGGGCAAGATCCATGTTAATTATTGCTCCAAAATACAACATTTGCATACTTTTCTAGTTCTGTTCCAGCCACTTGACTGCCTTAAAGGGCTTCAGAAAAATACACAATCCAGCCAAGGATTCACCCCCTTTTCCCAAGATTCAGTTTGATTCTTATCCCAGTCAACGCTTTTTCTTCAGGAATATACATTACTCCTTCTACATCTTCAGGTGCTGATCAGGTGGCTATAGTGCATAGACACCACTAAGCAATCAGTACAGCTCCAGCTGTACATCTGAAATAAGGTGAGGGATTTTATACTGTATCCACGAAGTATTTACACATTCACAGCCACAAAGTACATGCCAGTATCAGCTAACTCACCCCACTACAGGGCATTGTTGCTGTGGTTACTTGGAAGCATTCCTGTGAAGTTTAACCACAGCTCTGTGGGTGGGTTTGTGTTTCCAGAGTGGCTTGAAGTGGATATGAAATCTCAGTTTCCATCGCTCCCTTTTCCCACATATCTGGGGAAGCATATGCGTATTTGTATGCACACAAACAATTTTATATATGGTTGAAAGTCAGAGCTGCCACCAAGAAGAGCTCTTCAAGATTTGGACTTGCCTCCCATGTCAGTGCAAACCATGGTACTCATGCCAAGAAAAGCAACCTTGAAGGTACTTAAATTTCAGGCAGAATTCAAACTGGGTAGAGAACTGTAAAGAACAAGAATAAATGCACTGAGCTCTATATCTTATTGCAATTAGACCATCTCATATACAACCTCCTCTTTTGATGAGAAAAATCAATTTGCTTAAGCCAATTTCCAAGGAGTATGTATCTCATCAAAATAAGTTTTCTTCTACAAACACTCAGAACTTTCCAAGCTTCTTGTAAAAGGTACATAGTTACAATCACTCCATTTATTCTTAACCATGCCCTTTCGGATACTTCTCTTACATGAACAGAGAGGCAGTTTGTGCACAAATATAGCACAGCTGACTGCTGCTACAAGTAATTGCAGTGCAAGGAGCGTAACTGGAGGAAAATCAGGTCTGAGGATGTTCAAGCAAACCATCAAATGTAGAAAGACCAGCTGGTGAGAACAGCATGTAACTACTTTCTTCAGCATTATTGAAGTTTAAAACTATCATTAACAAATTAATTATACTTTAAAACCAATTTGATAACCAAAGACAGTGTGGGTTTTCAGAATCACATAAACAAAGATCTCACTCAAAACAAGTCTTGATGAAACCAAGAGGCAATTTTAGAACCCAAAATGACTGAAAACAAAGCCTGGTTCTCACTGCAGGGATGTCTTTGAGTTTCCCGCTGCACAACTGAAGGCTAACTGAGAATGCATCAAACAGGTCAGCTCTTCACAAAAAGGAGCTGCTAACAAGCTAGCTCAGATAGGCACTTAATCACCGAAAGCACGACAACAGCTTGAATTAAGCCTGTTCTTGGAAAGCTTTGCTCATCTCCTCCATCTGAGGATGCACTAAGCCCCTCTCACTCTGCAGCACCCACTGGACAACACCTACATGTGTCCAACAGCTTAATGGCTCTGACTATGCTCGCAGATCTCACCATTAGAGTGTGTACTACAGCAACATCATTTCTAAACAGGACAGGCAGTGCTGAGCCATGGCAAAATATATTTTCAGCCCATGCACATGATTATTAGCCCAGGTGTCAACGTGGAACATTATTTATCCTAAAAAAACCCCACCCTTTATTATCTAACACAAGCATGCTAAATATTTAAGTCACAGCTACATGATCTATTGCTTAATGTAAAGTGCACAGAGAAAGCAGTACACTAATCTGTTGAACATAAAGCTTCATTCAGCTTAAAGGATCATTGAATAACAATAAAGATCCAGCAGCGCTGGGCACTGGTTATTCCACAGCACAGCAAAGATCATATTTAACATTAATGAAACAACAAGGAGGCCCATCATTTTTGTAGCTTCAATTTTATTGTCTTCAATAGCTGTTTACGGGGTAGCAGTTGTGGAGAACAGGGTTCAGCTGTACTTGAAGGAAGTTGTGCAAAGCCTGGTTTAGGAAAGATTAAATTTCCATTGTAGTCTCCCTAGCCTAGCCAGCTTAAAACTAGCACAGAGATCAGCAGCAAGGACACCGTTTAGAAATTATAATGGAAAGAAGAGAAAAGAAAAACATCATCCATCTCTTCTGAAGAATTTGCTTGTAAAATCAGGTGGTTTTTACACTGTAGAACAAGTTGTTATCGACTCAAAATGCTATATTTAAAATGCAGTGTTATTTTAGACATATTTTGTTTGTGAAGTTGGTGGGGATGGAATAACGGAGAAATTCTTGGATCTGTACCTCCCCCAGACATTTGAGTGCCCAAAATATACACGACTTTGTTATTTGATGCCATGGCAGCAACCGTTCCTTTTCCACAGCTACTCTGTTCACAGGCAGCAAAATCCCTTAGTTCCCTCCAATTAACCAGCTCCCACCCTTGTACCACTGATACCCAGAAAACAAAGCGACTTCATTGTGTCCATATTGATTTTGTAGAACTAGAACATCTTTGGGAAACAGTCTGCAACGCGAATACAGATGATCTGATTAACTCTGCAATTGTACTTATCGCTACTAGACCCCTTTTTTCTTCTGAACGGGATTATTGATTTAGAGTTTATAGCAACTTAAATGTAACAACAAGACATGCTGTGCTCAGAGATAAAGCAAAGAAAGAAACATTCACTTTTAACAACAAGGACAAAATAATACTTCTCTAAGCATATAAATGAAGATAGCACAGCTGTTAAACTAATTGATTTGTCAAGTATTTTCCTGGAAAACCCAGGGGTGCATAATGCTTGGTGTTGGTCCAAGGGACAGACAGCAGCTTCACCTGATACAGCAGCACCTCCCTCCCTGAACATGCTCCTGTCTTCCCCAAGGTGGGTGGCTTGTCCTTGTTAGATGCAGACATGGAGAGAGGCCTAGCAGGAAGGAAGGATGAAAGAACTGCCTGTGGGCTAAGGGTGAGGGCCTTAGTTTGGACAGCAGAATCCTCCTGATTTACACCAGCACAAGAGTACAGGTCAGGCACATTATACACATTAAATGAGATTTGCAGAAAATCAGAAACTTAAACAAATGCATACGTAAGAAAAAGATACCCACACTTACCAGTCAACATTATTATTACTGACCCCTGAATTCTTATTATGTAAATAAATAAACACAATAGCACTTCAGCACAACTGCCTCTGAAGTAAGTGACAACAACCAGATAGGACACATTGTGGAGGTAGGAAAAGCAGCAGGAAATCACAAGTTACCCTCTTTAGTGGAGATAGTAAGTGCAAAACAGTTACTCTGTATAGATCTCACATTGTTTTACAAAGCAAAACCACAGAACAACAAAAAGCCAACATTACACTGGACTTGATTCACTTTCTTCTCCCCCTCATACTGCTGTGATTCAGGAAGAAAGAAACATAAGACCCCCACAACAAACCACCAGTCTCCAATTCTGCAGTTAAGGACATGCTGAAGCGTTTCCTTGAATTAGGCTGGGGCTGTTTACTAGAGATTCAAAGTAGTCCTTCTACTTCAACTCTCATGGAAGACAAAGTCAACATATATATCACAAAAGTTTAAAAAAAAAAAATGGATAGAAAAGTTCAGAGGAATTCAATGGTGAAATCCAAGCTTGCTGGAGAAGCCTCAACAGAATGTTAATGTCAAGAACTACCTATTTGTAGGGCAACAGCATACACACTATTGAACAGTCTAAGAAATCCAATCCCTAAATATAAGGGGGGGGGCGGGGGGAGAAGAGTAAAGTGAACAGGTATTGATCAGCTCTAGGGGAAATGCTGGGAGGAAAGACCACATACAATTAGGCAGCTAAAGACTCCTAGGATTTCGATTTTAAGATATTTATTGCACCACTTTGTAGTTTCAATTAAAGTCCATGTTAGATGAAGAGTGGGGGAAGTGACAGATCTCCAGAAGCAGGTGTCTACAGGAAAGTGTCAGTAAATATCTGTATGGCCCACATGAATTCATACCAGGCCTGGCATACTGCCATTTATTATCTTGAAATAAATATATATTCTACTAGCAGTGAACTTACAGACCACGCAAAGGACAACACAGTAGTAAATAAGGATGGAAAGAGGCCAATAGAGTGGCCTGGATGGATTAATAGATTGGGCTCTTTCCAACAAAACAGGCTTCAATAGAGCCAAGACACAAAGCTACATGTCTAGGAACAACAAGCATTCAGTATGAGAAACTGCATCCTAGAAAGCAGACTGAATAAAGGATTTGGACAACATCAAGAACAAGTAATTTGTTAGGCATTCCCAGCGGCAAAGCTATCTTGCATCATCCCTGAATATATGAATGTAAGAACAGTGTCTGGGAGCAGGGATGGTATCTGACTTCTCTACAGGGCATTGGCAACAACCAACTCCTATTTCAGACCTGATGTTGAAGAAAGACTCATGACAACAGAGAAAAAAGCCACAAAAGCATTAAGGACTGCAAGAAATACCCCAAATTGCTCCTAGCTGCTTATGCAACAAGTAGAAGATGGCTACAGTTGATTTGTAAGGAGGGAAGGTGACTAAAAGTTAATCATGACAAGGACCAGTAAGTGAAGCCTGAAGCCAGACAAAAATCAAATTAGGAAAGAAAAGCATACCATCTTAACCCTGAGAGAACTGACTGGAACACACTGCAAAGGGAAATGTGGATTCAGTGCCTGCTGACATCTTCAGACCCTTTCCAGGAAATCCACTTTAGAGAGCAGATTACAGGCTCGGTAGAAATACAACTGAGACCTGCGAGGATCTACAGAGCTTGTTATTTGGAAGATGTTTCAAGCAGAGAATTGCAATTTGCTTTTCTTTGATAACTGTCAGGAATAAGGAGTTCTTATATTCCTGCGTTGCAGTTTTCAGGGGTACATAGTGTGCATTAAGCAATTTAGCCCTTCATACTCCTTCCTCTGCCTATAACGGCTCAAGTGCAGTCCACATAATGTTAGGCACCCAAGCTAAGAACATTCTCAGAATTGCCAGTCTTGGGAAAAGAAAGAAATTTCCGATTTACTTCACACCCATTTAGGAAAGTTTCTAAGTCCTTTATTAACTTAGATCCCTCAAGAAAAAGTGGTTCTAATGCTAACTACCTGCAGCGGACTAAGGATGCTTCACCATGCCCCAGGCCACACTTGGACCAGGCTGGTGACCGCACTAAGATTTCTGCAGCTGCAACTTCCAAACATTTCTTTTAACCTAAGTCAGATACTTCTGTTTCATTTTTAACCCTTGTGTCATGGCATTTTTTCCTCCATAGCCCACCCCTCTGCATTATTAATTTCAACACAAGACAGTGTCTGCTATTACAAATTTCACCATAAATATTATTGCCAAGTGCTGATGAGCAGATGTTAAGCAGCATTTAAAGATTATAGGACCAAGGTAGGTCAAGTTATTTTAGTTCTCTCTGGAATCTAGAAAGCTCTTTTAAGCTGATTTTATGACGAACCCGATTGCCTGCTTTCATTACTAGAAATTCACCATATCTAATCCCCTTGTTTCATGTAGCAGTGTGTGCTGAGTGACACACAAGTGTTTCTCTTCGTTCAGTTTAATCAACCAGCTGCATTCAATCACCTTTACTGGAGAATGAGCCTTCACTCACTACAGCTTCATCTAGAGAATAAATTGGTATGCACAAGGAGACCAGGACTGCCAACGATCATACTGCAACGTTGATTCAGACCTATAACGACAGTCTGTTTGCATCAGTGACCCAGGATACGCGTCAACAGTTTAAGCCCAGAAATAATAGGCAATAACGCAAACTAATTCAGCTTGAAGCTGAATGGAGCCGTACACTATCTGAATGCCAGCTTCGTTGGTGGAGCATCTGATTAAAGCTCTTAAGAACTCCCTTTAGCTTTATGAGCCTGTTTGTCCTGTCAGTAGTCAGAGGGCAGAGAAGGGGCACCCTCTAAAGGACAACCAAGCAAAGCAGTCAGCTAACTCGCTGGTTATAGCTCTCTGGAGGATGCCCAGAACACACAGACTTTCTGTTTGGAAGTTGGCTGTTGTGACCTGCGTCACAAATCTCAGTTTCAGGGTGGAATCCATGTCTTGAGAATGTCTTGCTCAAGGCTTTTACTGACTTCCTCCTGCCTATTGTAAGCCTGTGTGTAGCTTCCTCCTAGTTTAAGTTCTTACCACCTGCTGTGGTTAAAGACTGTAATGACACAACTAGCTTAAGTAGGGAGGGAAGGAAAAAGAAGGCACAGATATCACTATCATGATTTTTCTATCAGTTGCAAGTGTTGGGGTAACACAGTCTTTCAGGAGGCACAAAAACTTTGGGCAGACCAATCCAGGGAGCTGTTACGCTATTTGGAAACCTCACCCTCTTGCTCTAACGGAAGAAATCAATAGTCACAATGAACTTTCCTTTTTCCCCACCCAAATTGTGTGCGTTGAAGTACCATCTCTGCAACAATTATGACAGCAAAATACAGAGCAAATTAGAGCTTAATGGCTCTATTTGAATCTTGGTTTATCTTTTAAAGGGCTGTTTCAGAAACAAAGCTGAATTCAGAGGCGTTGGCTTTGATTTCTTTCCCTCACCCTTCCATTTCATAAAATGATTTAAATCCCACAAATGCTAAGTTGACCTTGCATTCTCCTCTGCTGGCCTGCTAATTACAGTTTAACAAGTGGTGCTTCCAGCCCTTCCTAGCACATCCAGAACAGAGAGTGATGCAAATGTGAACTGATAGATCAGAGAGCTTTACCCTATCATCAATTTCTACATAAACCCAGATGGGACATCAACAGGAATTTTGCAGACAGGATGGCCCAAAGCCAAGATGAAAGCAGCACTAATAAATCTTATTTTGGTCATGTTGTTCTGTTACACTTCCGTCCTTTTTGAGGTTTAAAATATTACAGCAATTCCCATCTGGGGCAAGGCCCAGAATGTAATTTCATTCTCTTCTAATGTTCTCAGCTGACAAGACAGTCAACAGGCAAGTTTCAGTCAGTGAAACCAGCACTAGCTTCAGCGAGCCAGGAACATTTACATCTTCAGAGATAAACTATGCATTAGCAAATACAATATACCTTCGCTTAGCTCTTAATTAAATCAACTTACAATTGTCACTTAGGCACTGAAATGCAACATATTACAGTGATTCTTCTAGGAAGAAAATCTCTCACCAGTCTCAATTTTCTGTTCCAGCTGGATTTTCAAAGTCCTATTTGGAATTCAACCTCCTTGTTACACTATATCCATGTAGACTGTTCTTAGAGGTATAATTTGATTAAACAAAGATTTATGGGCTTTTGTTCTGAATTTGTATTTTTCAAAGCCAAAAAGCATACAGAAATGTTTTAATAATGTCCGAAATGCTGCTCAGAATACAGTCAAATAATGAAGAGCTCACGTAACTAGATTTACGCCATGCACTATTATAACAGCATTGCTAATTCAAGAAGACGCAGAAGTATCAAAGAGACGATGAGGAAGCACCTCAGCAATGCTCAGAATGAAGTAGCGTGTCAGGTCTTCAAGACACACGAGTTACACACAGTTATCACCAACAGCCTTTTATGCTTAGGAGGGAAAAGAGAAGGCAGTGCTGTAGAAGAGGTTTTTGTGAGTTTTTCCCCCCACACCAACAAGCCCTTATCAGAAGTCTAAAAAAACCTGGGATGCAATATGTTACATATTGCATAGACTCCAGTGAACAAAAGCAATATATCCAAAGTCTACTAAAGCTGATGAAAGGTTCCCAAAACTTTAGCAGATTCCTGATCATACAGTCAGCTCCCTGCCTTTCTGAACCGTAGCATACACCTTCCTCTAGTTCCAGCTGGTTTTTAAGAGTAGAGAATCATTTCACAATACCACCATAAAAATAAAACAGCTGAAGAATTCTTACTGCTAACCCAGCCCCAGAAGTGCACAAGAACTGTTTGCAAGTCTGACATGGGTTTCTACATCAACCTGCTTTCACCTTGGATTTAATTCAGACTGCTCTGAATTAAATTGACTGCTCACTCCTGTATGCATCTGGGAAAAGAAATGATTGTATGTCCAGTAATGAAAGGGGTTTTGATAAACACCCCCCACACACAGGCCAGTAGGATGAAGATGAGCATGTCTGAAGCTACTTAATGCAGTCAGCCTCCCAAAATACAAACTTGACTTCTAGGCAAATTCCGAGGAGAAGATGGTTCTTTACCTACCTACAATAATCACAACAAACAGACATTACTTCCAAATTCTACTGCTGAATTTGAAGACAACTTTCCCCCTACCACACACACTGTGGTGGTCACAGTTCCTTTCCACTTCTCCCCACAGGTGGTTTATGCTGTTTCACCCTTCTCCCTATCCTCATCGAAATGTAAGAAGTCTGATACAATGAACAGGGAAAAATAACTGCATGAAGAGAACTGCCGCTTCTTAGCTCAATGAATGCCACTGAAACCCACATCCTTCGACTGAAAAACAAGTGTATGAATGATCAGCCTTTGAATTCAAGCACTGAATGGAAAACAAGGACGCAATACAAGACATGTTCACAGGATTCTGCTATTACTTATTACAACGAAGGTAGATCATTTTTATTTTCAGTGCCCACCCTCAGCTGCAGGGAACTTTCCTCCAATGTCTGGAGCAGGGGGAAGGAAAGAATGAGGAGACAAAGAAACCCCCAACACAACCCACCCACCAAAGAGGTTTGCCCCAAGATTTATTAACCAAATGCCAAGCATCATCCAGTTTCCCACAGAAACAATCAAATAGGGAACCAAAGTTAATATTTTAATGAAACCAATAAATCAACCATCTTCTCTTGTTTTCTGAAATGGCTTGATAAAAATTCTCATCTATAATATTTTTGCCATATCAGAAAAGGGACCTGCTCATTTGGCAGTGATATTTATTATGCCCAACAAATGCTAGCACATTCCCCCCCTTTAGCACATATAACCCATATCTAAAGACTTGTCTTCTCACTGTGTCCTCAAAATTACACAGTGAAAATAAGAAAAATAAGGACAGAACAGACTCCAGTGATTCAGAGTAACCCACTCCAGCTTGTGCTTTTAAAAATAGCTTGAAAGTCACACCAGACTTTTTTTGTTTCATTTTTACCAGCATGCTCAGACTTGTCTAAAACAGCTTCCTGTTCTCCTCCCATTCAAGTCTATGGAAATTTTGCCTTCAGTGTAATCAGAGGAGGAAATAAATTTCTCCAGGGTGAAGTAACCAGAAATGTATTACTGGGCATAGACTAGTGCGGGCACCACTATGTGTCTGTAAAGTCACTTTACAGCGATCCTTTTTCAAACTCTGCTCATGTTGCAGTACAGAACATATCCCACTAAAGTTCATTCAGGTCCCACCACATCATTCAGTTCAAAGATTCAGTTAGGATCAGAAGGTTAAAAGCAGGGCTAAAGCCCTCAACAGGTCATTCATGCAGCACTCTATATCTTCATCATTCCAAAAATCCCAGCCCCAGCCTCCAGAAGCGAGCAGCTCACACCTTACCCTGACCATCAGGTGGCAAACCGAGGTGCAAGAATCATCCCCTCCCGCTTCCCAAGGGATGTAAAATTTGGCCCTTGAGTGTTTGCACAGGTGTCACACTGTGGTGGAGATCTGCAGTCTGTCCCACTCGCAGCAGCAGAGCTACGCTTGATCTGCACTGATGCAGCTGAGGAAGCCTGTACTCTTCAATAGGTTGCTCTGTTTTGTACATCCTACTTCCACTTGTGTGCACAAAGCCCAGCCGGCCTTCAGGCAATTCCCAGAACAAACAGGCTAGTTTCTATTTTCAGCAGGAGCCACTGTCATTGCTTGGATTCACGTCAAGACAATATTTTTCTTATGTTCTTTCCAAATCCCAAATGTAGGGGAAAAAAGAAAGACATTATCCTCTATGTAATCTGTTCAAACTGATGTGCCAGGTTTTAAATTAACAAGCAAGAGCTGCATTCTGTCCCAAATACTTTGTTTAAAGCTCTTCCAGGCTGACCTGTGCAGTCAGTGGTGCCTGAGTAACCATAGCAGCATATTTGAACAATGCCAAATACTTGTGAACAGACACACAAAAATTCAAGAGGTGGGATGCACAAAGCCTGGATCTCAGTAAAAAAGCAGAACTGCCACTAGGAAAAGCAGTGGAGCTGCTGCTGAACACAAGAGCAGAGTTAGAACTGCTGTTTACTAAGACCAAAATGAGAGGCACGATGAGTGAGTGAGGGTGCTAGGACAGCCTCAGAATTCAGATGACAGCACAGGTCTACACAAGCAAAACTGGTGGCCAAACCAGCTTTGAAAGCACCCTGAATTCTCTGGATATCCGTTGCCACCACAGTTACTCAACTAGCAAGTTCTCATCATTCCCTCACAAAAGCCTTGTAGGTGCTAATTTTCCACTTGACAAGAGCCTCCAACAGGCCAGAAGTTTGAAACACACAACGACAGCTGTTTTCCATTAAATTATACTTAATGCAGAGAGGTATTTACCTACTGCAATTATCCCTGGAGCTGGAAGTATCTACAAGACCTTAGAAACCTTGAAAAAGCTAATTAATGCACTGCCATAAATAATCCGATCTCTTTGGAATATATGTACTCTCTGCACAGTAACTAACAGCTTGCTTTAATGGAAAAAAGGGTGATTTGCCAATGTGTATCTGTATTTTATTACAGGTGTTTATCAACCATTTAAAATTCGCCATAAAGAAAGCAGAAAAGGAAAAAAAAAGAGAAACCCTGGCTTAAAACACAGCACATTGCTGCGAGCTACACCATCCCTGGAAAGCAAATGTAGGTCTGCCCTGTTTTGTCAGACACAAATATCTCCTGCAGGGAAATCTCATACAAAATTAAGAGTCAGCGCAGATCATTTCTCCCAGACCCTTTTACAGTTGCAGAGATAGAAGGTGGCTGCACAGGACAATCTCTTCCCAGCTCTGCACCAGAGAGGAGGCAATTGCCTTCTCTGTGCCCTCTGAGACGGGAGGAAAACCAATTGCTTCCTGTTGCAGATAAAATAGCTGCATCTGGGACAGTGTCATGTCAGGCTTCCCACTGCACACCAGCAGCAAACACCAACTATAATAATCAAAAAAGGAAAGTTATAAATCACCTGCTTAGCTAATGTTCTTACCCAAAAGGTCTTAGCATATTCTTTTTAACCTATCCTTTAAATCGGTTTCCTTCTGCCCAGTGAGGCCAGGAGAGCAATCTTTTGTTGTGGAAGTAAGCCTAGGTGATGAAGTCTGCTGCACTAAAATGCTTCAAGTCCAAAGCATATGGATTTGAAGTTAATCATAAGCTGGTTGAAGTGTTTTGAAAGATGCAAAGTAAAAGAATGTCTAATACTTTAAAAACCACCTAAGCCATCCTAAGAAATAGCCATTCAGTTACCTCTCTGAATACCTAATAAGCACTCCAGACCCACTGGTGGGAACAGCTTAGCGATCTAAAACCCAGGGCAAACCTCTTGCAAACATCTTCTAGCAGAGAAGAAAAGCACACACCATGCCACAGACACTCAAGAACACCCCTTAGGAGGCAAGCTCTTCTCCCTGTGATTCCATTCAATCTCACTGGCAGGAAGGGAACAAGTGCTACTGCAAAGATAACTGCTCTGCATCCTTCATGTGTCAGGAACACCTGGGAAGAGCACTGTCAGGAGCTAAACTGCCCGGGCAAACATGTGCTGGGAACCACCTCAGGTGAAATGCCAAAGCATCTTTAATAAACAAACCAATTTCTCTCAGTGGCATCAAGCCATCAGGGAGCTTCTGTGTTTGAAGCTTGGCCAAAACACCAGCCCAGCCCTCCTGTGGAGAAAGAGCCGGACCTCTGAACTCCTTGTGCAAATTTATACTTTTCTAAGCGCAGCCTTTTAAAAACAGCTATAGCCAGGGGTGCAATTAATTCTATTCTTTCCAGAAGATTTTTAGCTCTGTAAAACTCATGTATTATTTAAGCTTCACAGCTAAAGCATGGATATTATAAAGGTCCAGCTTTTTCTTTGTATAAAAGAAAGAAAATGAAATTTTGGTGAAAGATCTCTGGAGAAGTCCTGCAACACCTTCAAAACCACCAGATTCCCTGGCTACCAAGAGACACCTTTTGTTTTTGCAGCAAGTACCTGACTCTCCACTAGCAGGTCTCTGTTTCAGCAGGGTCCTTGCTGTGCCTAGCCTCTGATTCTTACAGTGGTAACAAGGGAACATCATCTGTCATAAAAGCCTCAGGCAGGCCACTTTATCCTGCATCTGCAGCCTTAGCAAGATTAAGGTCCCCTCAAGGATGGTGCAGTAGAAGGCAGCTGGTATTCCCTCCCAACCTGGATTAAATGAAATCAGCTGGATGAAGAATCCTTATACATAGACACAGGTGTCATTAGCAGACAAGAAATATCTAGTCTTCAGTTACATACATATTTTTTTACAAGTTATCGCGATTGAGAAAGCGTCAGCTTTAAACACCTGATACAATACATCAGCTTTGCTACCAGCTGCATTTTGCCTTCAGGAAAGGCCTGAGGGTCTCGAGCAAGAAAGACTCGGCTTCTGCCTAGCAGTCTCACATATTTGTGGGGAAGTGTGTGTGAAAATGAAGGTAGAGCTTTACTGGCAAGAATTTCTGTGGTCTTCCTTGCATTTGAGATGTAAACTAACAGTTTAATGAGCAAGTGCCACCCAGCAGAAAGTCACTGCATGAGGGAATGTGTCTCCCATTCACACCAGGATTATGGATGCATGGAGGCAGTCTTCCTCCCCTCAGCAACATTTGGCTCTAGCCAGGCAGCAGGCATGTAGCTAAAGCCTCCAAGCAAACGCCATATGTATGATATGATCTACATTTTCTAATGGCCAGCCAGTGAGTCAAAAAACTTGTCTTTGAAGAAATATAACCTGGATTTAAACATACCAAATGGTAGATTCTTTGTTGCTTAACAGCCACTGAGTGCCACAAGTATAGACAAACACAACAATGCAGTACGGAAACTGATGCATTCCCACCCAAGAAGTCATGTGGAGACCTAGCCAGTTCACAGCTCCCAAGTGATCCCAGTAATCTGACTTGTTCGGATCACTGATACTGCTTTCAGGAGCCCTTGCTCTGTCTGGTTTTAAACAGAAACAGATTTTCCAGAAATCTGCATTACTGCATGTTCCAAGTGCTGTAGCTGTCAGTCAGCTTTCCATAAGTTATTACTTCTGTGTATTCGGAGCAGTTTGGGAACTGAAGGTTGTCTTGTCACTTCCACGCTCCATAAACAGTATAGACACTGGAATATGGTAATATTTACTCCTGTTTTGCCATCTGCTTATACATGCACATAAACCATGTGACTCCCAGAATGTGGAGCAGCAGAGGAACAGCCGTAGCTTTTCGTCACAAGATAAAGGTACAAAAATCAATACACATCTTTTCTTTCTAATGAAAAAGGTACTACTGCACAAAAGGAAGAACATATACAGTGAAATATAAAAACAAAACAAAACCCACACTTTTCAGCAGAATATATAGTCCTTGGCTTTGGCTTTTACTGAATAGTCAGTGTCTAAAAAAATAAAAACCCCAAGCCCTCCCCCTAAATCCCTACCATCTTGGTTACATAACCAGTAAAAAACCAAACAAACCCAAATCCAGAGGACTAAGTTGTTTATCTTTAGAAGAAAAGATCCATTCCAGCTCCAGGCCAGGTTGCAACAGGATGAATGTCCCTAAACCACTCTCTCACCCAAGCACCTTGACATACCTTAAAGAAAACCCAACTTTTAGTGCTGATTTCCACACTGATGAGAAGTTCCATCACTCCTTTGCACAGCCAAGCAGAGCCCGAGGAAGGAAGCAGACACCCAGCAACATCACTCTAACAACAGCCTCTGAACCAGGTGCTCTACCTCTGCCCAAGACCAACAATTACAGCCCTCACCCCAAACACCTCCCCATGCAGGTGGGGCTTCTCACTCAGGTGTTTATTATTAAAGGCAGTGCTAAAGACAGACCTCGGATTGGGAGCATGTATAAATAACTCTACAACATGGCCAAAGGAAGTGTAAAAAGCCTCTGCTTCCCTCACCAACAAATTAACCCAGACAGTATTTAAAACAACAGACCATATCCACATACAGGCTCCCAGCCCCACAGGGATGTGTCCAAGACAACTTCACCATTGCACCTTTTAACAGAGTAAAATATGCAAGAGCTGAAAGGGCAAACCTCAGCACACTCAACTCAGACTTCAGTTCCTCAGTGTGTTTTGAAAAAAGCTGATTAAGAAAGGTGAATTAACTGCAGGGCTGATGCCTCTGCTGGTATCCAGAACATGCCAGATGAGAAATTTACACTCTCCCTGAGCTTAAAACACTGATTATTTGGAGATTGATGGCTTTTTTCCTTAGGGCAAGGAAAGTACTATTATAGGGCAGGGTGGTGGTGTTTGGTTTCAGGCCAATCAGAATAAGAATGTTCAAAATCAAGTCGTGTGATGCTTCATAGAAACCTCAAGTTCTCCATGGCCGGAGAAGAGTGTCAGAGCTGGACAAGCATTTCTGCCTCAGCTGGCTGTTCTCTTACAGAAAGCACTATCAACTTGTTAGTTTACCAAGCAGAGCATTTGGTTTACTGTCAGACCCAAAGGACACTGAACAACTTACACTACCTTAGTGCCTCTGCTATCACATTTCAACAAGTCATCTCAGTGTTGATCAGTTCTTTTCACACTGGTTTGGGACACGTATGTTACCTACAACCCGTCCTTCACCCAGAAGGGGCCATACTTTCAATTTATCCCAGCTGTAAAAAAGGGTATGAACATGGGCTCTGCATCCTATCCCGCTCCAATGAAACCACTGTATCCCAGGCCACACCACAGATGCAGGGGTAAAAAGCAGATCTCAGCCTGAGCTTCAGACACTTTGCACCCACATGTGAAGACTCTCTCCCCAGTTAAGGTTAAATGGATACCTAAGCCCCTTTTAGTTGAAGATTGTGATTTAAGACATTTAGGGAATAAAGATAACTTCTTACAGGACTGTACTTCAACCAGTGTAGAGAGAGAGTAGCTGAACTGATACCAGCTATGAAAGAGAACATTCTGTGTCTTGTGTGACTTCAAAGGAATTTAAAGACTCATTTAACAGTGCATTTTAATTAAAAGTTCATTATAAGAATTTTCTTTTAAGAACAGCATACTACATATTAATGGAAATATGTAACTTTATCCTACAAATGGGACTGTCACCATATTATTCTTACAATTCAAACATATGAAAAATAAATATGATATTTAGCTTTATAAATTCCCCCCCTTTAAATCCTTTTTCTTTTAAATAACAAAAGTATTAACTCTTCCCCGTTACAGTGCATTTGCTATCTGCAAGCCACAAACCAAGTAGTCACGTCAATGCCAAGGAAACAGCAACACTGCAAAATATTCAGAGAAAGTGATAAAAAAATATAGTAGTCAGGCCAGTGCTTACAGAAAAGACAATCAACAAGAATTGAAAAACCAGCACATTTTCTTATTACATAGGACCATTATAATAACATAGAAAACAGTGCAGAAGACTTATGCTGGAAAAATATATAGCAATTCTCAGCAAGCAGAAACTGAACTTTGGCACTTGCTCATAAAAAGGCCTTTCAAAACAAACCAAAATGGAAATTCACTTAGTCACAGCTTGTATATTAAAAAAAAAAAATAAAGACATTGACTAAAGCAAGAGAAACAATAGAGAAAAGTTTACAGGCCAGGTCACTACAAATTCAGTACATTCATTCTACAGAAAATACAATTACAATCTTCCATTCACCCATCTATGCTGGGATCCCAGCTAGCAAGAGACAGGCTTTGGGACAGAACCTTACCTGAAGCATCTCTGTTTCAGTGGGGCTATGCTGATTACACAGAACTCTCTTCAAACTGAACTAGAATAGCATGTCTCAGATACATTGCCTCCTTATCATAAACCAAGGATTTCTAATCTGCAAATTAAAAAGCAAGACCCTTGCACTCAGACAGTGGCTGTTCTGCTCTACCCATAATTGCACCATAACCACTGTAGTGTAAGGATGAAGTGATTTCTTTAAAAAGGGCTAAAAAAGAATGGCTTCCGTTCAAAGGGGAGACAATAGACTGGAAGGGAGGATTCACATGTAGTGTGTTCATCTGGACACCTTGCCAGCACTGCACATGATCCCAGGGAGTACTGTAGTTAATATGTGCGTGGCTGTTCCCCTCCCTGCCAGAAAAGCTGATGTACTAAACTCAGGCCTAACCAAAAGGCTGCAGCAGGCCAAAGCATATTTTTGGATCAGGCCATAAGAAAGCAAGGGCTGTGCTAGCCGAGAAGTGCTTCTTTCAGTGTAAGGCTCAATGCCCCCAACTAGCAGCTATCTTTGCACTGAGGCAGTTTACTCAATTTTTTTTACTCTTTTGAGGAATTAAGACTGGGGAAGGGCAGAGAGAAAAATAAGTGCTTTAGATTGCACAGAAGATTGTCCTACTAAAGGGGGCACTTGAATGGGAAACAATTGCAGCTATAAATCTAGCAGACGCTCTT
>NW_009919685.1:25387-34022 GCF_000696875.1 Nestor notabilis
CTCCACAGGCCATTTAGTAGCACCTCCAAACACATCAACGTTGTTATCAACCCAGGGTATGATGTTGCCAGGCATGTTGGTAGAGCAGTTTGCAATATTCATGATGTCTTCAGCTTTTAAGACTCTGTCCCATATATTGAACTGGCTCATCTCCCCAACGAAGGCTTGAGTTGCATCAAATCTTCCTCCTACTGTGTCCTGTAGGCACACAAGAGTTAGCATTAGATGAAAAGGTTATTTCAGCGTTTTCTTTTTTCCAACTTGAAGACCCTCCCCCCAAGCCACACTGCTAGAAGAAGCTGCAGAGCTAGGTCACAGAGACAAACAACTTCAAGGTTCTAAAAGGGCTAATTTGAACAAGACATTCTGCGGAACATTTAAAAGCTCCAATCTGCAATTTGTCCAAAGAATTCCAAGCAAACAGTAGTGACTGCATGCCATCACACAAAGCACATATAACTAGCCCTGCCCCCAAGCAGTAAAGCAGGAAGGCAGCTTTAAATATTGAGGCTAATTTAGGAGCCATTTTGCAAGCTTGGCACAGGACAACTTCAGCAAGAACTGCAGAGACGCAAGATTACTCAAAAAGCTTTATGGCTAAGAATTAAACTGTAACCTCAGCCCTTGACCAGTTGGCTGCAGGGTCTCTAAGACGCAATCTTTAGTTCTAAGTACATAGGCTTCTTCTGGTTGTACCAAATGACTAACTCAGACTGCTAATGCATATGCCTAAAAGTGTTTGCTCCATCCACCACTCAAGGACAGAAATCACACATTTTGTGTGATCACAGTCACATGAAACTGATAGCATAGGATAGAACCAAGCATAGTACAGACAAACAGCATGAGTTACAGAAAGCCTGCCAGCCACTTGACAGTAAGCTGGAGCATCTGCTATCACTAGAAAAGAGATATTGAGTTACTGGAGAGGGTCCAGAGAAGGGCAATGAACCTGGTGAAGGGTCTGGAGCACAAGCCTTATGAGGAGTGGCTGAGGGAACTAGGGGTGTTTAGTCTGGAGAAGAAAAGGCTCAGGGGCCCTTATCACTCTACAGCTACCTGAAAGGAGGTTGTAGTGAGGTGGGGGTCAGTCTCTTCTCCCAAGGAAGAAGTGATAGGACAAGGTAACAGCCTCAAGTTGTGCCTGGGGAGGTTTAGATTGGATATTAGGAAATATTTCTTCTCCAAAAGGGTTGTCAAGCATTGGAACAGGCTGCCCAAGGAAGTGGTGGAATCACCATCCCTGGAAGAGTTCAAAAACTGTTTAGATGAGACCCCCAGTGACATGGTTTAGCGGTGGACATGGCAGTGCTGGGTAACGGCTGGACTTGATGATCTTAAAGGTCTTTTCCAACAGGACCAAGGGTTTAACAAAATTTTCTTCACTGCTGCTGTTTGGGGAGGTTTTAATTTATTTTTTTAAACCCTGGGACACACTGTCATTCACTCACCTGTTCCTGACCCAGGATCAAAACACCTCCAGGTTTAATTGGGTGCCAAGGAGCAAGATTCTCCCCAGTCCCAAGCTTCTCACCATCTTGAAAAGCCTCCCACATTCCATCTCTGGTTGTCCATGTTATACAGACATGGTGCCATTTCCCATCACTAATGAAGAGAGGGAGCTGGGCAACCTACAAAAACCCAAAGAACAACGCATTTTGCAAATCAAGTCTACCAGGTCAAGCACAACAGTTAGAAAAAGACAGTATTTACTCTGTCCTGAGAAGCAAAAACTTCAGAGGCAGAAGTTAGTCCACATCTTTCTACTTTGTTCCAACTCTCCTATATTCAGAAACACAGCCACACTTTTTATTCTAGATGTGAGCTTTTGTTTCATCTAGAATCAAGTGACACAAATACCAGAGTCTAAGCTACTATCAATCCACTGATCCTGTATATTAATATGTGGCATTTGTTGTTTAATCTCAGTGGTTAGTTCTAACTTTCCATCCAGTGCTCACGTTAAGTTTCTCTTAAAATCTGGGGTTTGCCAGCACTGTTTGCAGTAACAACTCTGACAAATGAATCTGCCTGCTTACAGTGAAACTTACGGGAACTGTTACATAGAGCCCCAAATAAGGAGGAACTACGCTCCTTCAGGAATTTCATCTGAAGACTTACTCAAGGCAATATACAGACACAAATGCAGTGGGCTATGGAGCAGCAGTGACATGGAAGAAAAAAAAGCCTCACAGAACATTAACAGTACTGACAAAATATTGAAGAGAATAAGTTATTGCTAAAGATAAGTAAAATGGAGTTTCCTTCTTTTCCACAACCCATTAGAAATAATTGGCTTTTCACTTTTATTGATTTTGGAGGATGATAAGACTGTTAGAAGTGCTTAATTAGCCACATGACTGAACCACCCTGAGCTGTAGATCCATAAACACCTGATCCCTCAGAGAGCTGAGAGTTACTAGGAAACCCAACTGAAGGTGGGGAGAAAGTGATTAGTTTTAATGCTAAGTTTCAATGGATCTTGTTTTCCTCAAGCCTCACTCGGAAGCTTGTCAGAAACCATCAGCAGTATGAAACAGTGTGAGACAATTGTACTTTTTGTAATTAAAGTCTGAAAAAATGGTATTTAAACAGATGTTCAGTCACTAAGCATAAAACCCCAGCCACAATTACACGCCTTTCACTTTACATCTTCTGCAAAATTCCTCTTAACATATCTGAACTTCTAGGATTAGAAAGATGGAAATACTGCATCTGGCTTAGATATCACAGGTTTTGCAGTAATGTGGCATCAAATACTGCTTTGGTTTCATACAACAAGAAATGAGATGGGCTTGTAAATTCAGAGGACACATGTAAGTCTGTGCACATCCAGGTTCTCACCACTTTGACTCAACACACAAATATATGTACCATTTGACTTTCTTTCAAGTACTTTTACGAACCTGCAGAAAACAGATAGATGACACCACATAAGCAGACATCATCATCTCAAACGCCCAGAAGTGGCTTCTCACATAGAATGAAAGAGTTACTAGGGAGGTATCAAGGGTTTGGGCCTTATTCTGATTATCTAGACAATAAAGAAGAGTTAATCAATACTCACCTTATCATTGATCAACAGTTCAATTGGATTATTGCCCCATTCAATAAGGACAATTTCATTAGCCTGCCCAGGAACAGCATATGAGAATGGAGTGCCAATTCCAGGCGAAGCACTTGATCTCAACCACAAGCATACAGTAAACGCATAAAGCTCTGGCAGAGTCTTCTTGATCTTCCCATATAAGTAGTTTGTGCGAAGAGGAAGGGAGACTTTGAATTCATCAGGTGACTTAAATGCACTGTTACCTAGAATTACATCAAGGAAGAAAAATCTTTAACATTAAGCAAAACAATATATTTGTAATTCAGGTTAAGAAATTATGTAATTGATAATGAGAATCTTTGGAATTTTAATCACTTTAGAGAGGTACACAAGAAAATTATACTGAAGTAGTATTACTGAATGCTGATTTTGCAGCACTGAAAAATAAAACTAGATGTTACACATATCATGCTAATTACTTAGTTTATTCTTCCTGATCATTTAGAGCAAAATAATAGATGGCAGACAACTAACAAGAGGCTGTTAAATATTTTCTTTCTTCATTACTTAGTTCATGGCTGGATGCCTGCCTATTTCAAACAATTCAAACTGGTTTAAGAGATATTTACTGTTACTGAACATGGATTCTCTGGTATGCTCACTATTAAAGCATCACAGTGCTTCAAAACTAGTATTTCTTTTCCTACTGCTGCTACACAGGGAGTTACCAGCAGCATCTCCGTTTTACAGATAGCAGGCTAAGAAACAGGTCGATGCTCCCATTTTGGGTGGCAAATCTGAAGTAAGAAAAAGCTGCCATAGTCCATAAAGCAGAGTTAAATTCAGTAGAACTGATTTCTGCCCTACAGACAAATCAGGAGATCTGAACAAAAACATAAAGCTGAAGTTCAAAATGACCTGAAGAAAAATGCAATACGAAGTTATGAAACATCAGACATTAGTTTTAATATAAAAGCAGAAATTATTAGTTTTTTCTAAATATGTGATAAAAAAGTGAGATGTTCATGAAACTGAGAACCCTTAAGACTAAAACTTTCTAAATCCGCAATACTCTGTATTATATAGTTTGTGTGCACTTCTTACGTAGTTGCTTCAAGTAATTTTCTAGAATTAAACATTAAGAAGAGAGAAATCCCACATTGTGGGGGTTTATTTTGTGGCACAGTTCTGTAGTAGAGTGTCACCCTCAACCTTTTAGCAACCTGTTCTGAGTCCCACTCACTTCATTTATTCACATTCCTGAAACAAACTCAATCTCCTCACGGAACTTCATGCTCCAATCCAAATGAAGAGCTGTTGTTGCAAAAGGTTGCCACAATCCTCATATGCAATTTTTAAACTGTTGGCATTCTCTCAGTTCCCATTCTCAGAAGCAACTGAAGTGTTTTGACTGCATTTTTCACAGAATGAGGGGGTGGAAGAAGAAAAAGCTTATCTGATGCTACATCTGTCTTGAGGAACTTACAGACCAGAAACTGAAATATTCAAAACTCTAGGCAAAAGAACCCCAGGGTCTTAAGACTAATGTTAAGCAACCTCCACTAGGCTGGTACAACCAATCTCACATACATAAAAGAAACATATCCCATTAAGAGCATTAGTCACTCTGAAAGAACTTAAGGAAGCAATAATGTGTTAAAAAAGAACAAATGATATTCATCTTTTTTATACTTTTCAGTTTGTTCTCATGACTTGAAAACATTCACAACTCCAAATGATAACAAGATCCTCCAGAGCAATGTGCACATGCACAGGATAAAACAACCTTTTTCCTACAGAATGTGCATTATTTTTGGACAAGATGAGCAAGAAATAGTTATTCCCTTTTAGTGATGGAGACAATAGGTTTAGACACAAGGAGTGACCTGTTCATGTCTCCAGCAAAGCTAAGAATCACATTTAAGTCCAGGCACTATTAGTTGCAGGATTATTTCTCCACCCAGTCCTGCTTTTTAATACATCATCTACTGCTGCCAAGGAGACAACTGGTGAAGGAATTACCAGATACTTTGGGAATGACAATAGCTGTCAAACTTCAAACTCTTCTGAGCCACTGGTAACTAAGGACAGCTGTCTCAACTACAGATAAAAAAAAAAAAACAAAACCCAAAGTTCATAGTATCATCTTACAAAGTTAGCTTTTTATCCATTTATTTAGTCTTAGGACAATGAAGAGCTTATGACACTCTAGTTAGTTGTCAGGAAGAAACAATAAGGCATGTAAAATAAAAGGACAATAGAAATACTTTTCTCAAAAGAGGTCAGATCACTTCAAATATTGTCTGTGTTTAACCTACAAAATCATTAAGTTCTTGTATCATTATTACCCTCACTTTGATTTGACAGAGGAACCAAAGGCACAGAACAGCTAAATCACACTGAAAGTGAGTAAATTACACAACTAAAAGCCTGTGTCTTGGTTCCTGGCCCAAGTTCTTTCCTTTCCTCAAGACTTAAGACAGCCCGCTCTCCCCACACAAAAAATAAAGGTGGGAACAGGCTATTTTTTAACACAGATTACACATTCTTGTTCTCCCACCACTCCCTGTCTCCTTCTGATGACTTGCTGATATGAGTCACATCTTTCAGAGACAAGGACTAGCAATACTTGCCACATAAGACATCAACATGACATGAATTCTCCAGATCTTTATTTGTGGTTTAGGTTTTATCTTGGCTCTCAGGAAATACTAAATGTCAGAGCCAGTGGAAGAGCTCTTCTTCCTTTCCTTTTCCCCTCCTTCACACTTTGTAAATGAAAAAAATAGATGCAATATTACACAAATGGATCCATTAGGCTGCATTTTAAAATTCATGAGGTATGTATGTTTGCACCATTGTGAAAGCATGCCCATTAAGCTGCTTTTAAGCAGAGAGACTATTCACCTTGGAAAAATCATTTAAAGATTGGGCAGTGATATTTACTGGTACTCCAGTCCTACAGAGTCCACTCTGTAGGAATATACAGTCAATACAGAGATAGTTCTGTTCTTTAGCTCACTTCCATGGGCATTTGTAATTCAAATAAACAGACTCTACTCAAGCATAGATATGTCTGTAATAATTAATCTAAGTATCTGAATAAATGACTAGGATTAAGAGAGCATCCCCCAGTGGTAGCATGTGTAATCTACTGTAAACTCTGAAGGCTATACACTTGGGATATGACACAATTCAAGTATCTGCAGTTACCCAAAAGTCATAACCAGCAGTGAAAGGGAAGACCAACAGCAATACTTCCAAAGCAGCAGGAAATGGTTCTGGTATAAAATGCCATTTGTTACATCAAAGGCAGCTGTGCCAATTAAATTTTGCCAGTATGATTTTCAGTCCACATAAAGGCAGCTCTACTTAGATATGGACTTGACATTATTTAGGTCTTTACCTGACACCAATGTCATACTTTCTTCCCATTTCCACTTGCCTCCTTACAGAGCTTTCCATCCCACAAACAATAAAGAGTTTCATCCTAACCACCCACATACATCAAATTAAGAGACAGAAAGCCAAAGCCATGCAGAAGTCTGTCAAGCAGGAAGCTTGTGACAAAAGGAAAAAGGGAATCCAAGTATTTGCACTGTCACCTACTTTTTAGTCCAGCACCTTAACTGTCTTGCCCTCAAAGCCAACATTTAGACTAGTGTGCTAGAAGGAGTAAACAAAATTAATCATCACAGGGAAGCTTTTAGATTCTGTACAGATTACCTTTTTCTAATTCAGACACTCTGTCCAGCAGGGCATTCAAGGCTGTCTCAGTCTTCTGCCGATGGGCTGATGTCTCATTATGAAGCAAAGACTTTTCATCCTCAAGCTCAGCCACTTTGCTCAGGAGTTGGCGTTCCAGGTCTCCCAGCCTCCGCTGAAGCATTTCTCGAAGGTCATTAGGCAGTGCTGCATATGACACGTTGGCTCGGAGCTGGTGCTTTAGTGGAAATGAGAAGAAAAAAAAAAAAAAGATTGCCATTTCTAAACCAGAAACTGTGAAATAAAGACATGCTCCTGATTCAAAGGGAATAAAGCAAGATCATCGAGTTCTCCAGCAAGTATAAAAGAAGCATTGCTTTCTAGCACTTGTAACATTCAGTGCTTTTATCAGCAGTGTAGCTAAACAGGTCCTGAAACAAAAGGGCACTTTTGTTAGAGGTTTCCAGGGTTTCATATGAAGGAGTCTTCATACATTCATGCAGTAAAAATCAATACAGGGAGCCAGGTCTGATGCACTCCCATTAGTACGGGTACATGTGGCACATTAGCCAACTTTTGGTTTACTTATTGCAAGTGACATTGGCAGCATAAGTTAACAGAAAAGAAGTACTATTTATTTTTAAATAAAAATTTAAACTACTTCAAAAGCAAATCTACCAAATGAAAGTTTCCTCAGTTTTGATTTGCAGAGTAAGGAAATCAGATGCTCTTTAGATCAACTCTTAAGTTTTAGCCACTCAAAAAAACCCACCAACCCTCAAAACCCCAAAGAAACAAAACCCACTCCACACTCTCTCAGATAACACTGGCATCTTTAAGGATACTAAGAAACCAATGGTTCCACCTACCATATTATTCTAGTGGAATAATACCATATTATTCTCTACAGCCCTAAACCAAAAACACCTCACAAAGACAGCAACAGTAATAAAAGGGTGTTACACTATCAGATCGTTCAAAACTGTTCTTGAAAGGCAGTCCAGAGCATTCAGACCTCACAGAACAACCTTTAGGAAGTTACTTGCCATCCTCACATCACTACGAACTGTTTGGAGGGCAGCATGAGGACACAAGTGTGTCCTCATGAGACTCAGACTGTGGAAAGCAAAACAACATCCAGCAAGATTCCTGTGGCAATACTCTCTATAAAATATTTCCATGAGTTCCACTCAACTACAGGCACTGTCCAAAGGCTTGTGGAAATCACTTACTGGTAGGCTTGGACCAAACACCCTTTCTATTCACAGATAGAGAATCAGGTTGCTTTTATTCTATGTTAGCTCTAAATACATCATCTGATCTTCACAATCTGTCCAACACAATCTCCTCATCACCACTGGTCTGCTCAGCACCATATGCCAAGGTCTTACTGCCCAAGACGTCAGCTCTATAGCTCAAACCCCATGAAGTCACATTCCCAGAAAGAGAGATTTAGACATATTAATACAGAAACTAAGCTGGTGATGAGGAAAACCATAATCCCACCCCCCATGCATTGGAAGAACACAGCTACAGAGGGTCCCTTTGGGTTTTCTAATCACTGAAGCAAGCAGATATATAGTCAAGAAAACAAGACAGGCCAACCATGCAACTCATTCCCATGACTTGGCCAGTTGGGATTTATCTCCAGCACGATTAAGCACGCTAGCTGTGTCCACCAGCTGCCCAAAGCCATACCTAACTCGTTCCAAATCCCTATGCGGTGGGCAGGGGTGGCCCGCCCCGGCCCTACCTCCCGGCTCTCCAACCGGTCCTTCAGGGTCTGCATGGTGCGGCTCAGCTGGTCGATGACCTGCGCCGGGTCCCGCGGCAGGTCGCCCATCGTGTCCTTGCCCTTGCCCAGCTCGTTCCTCCACGTCC
>NW_009919686.1:0-13739 GCF_000696875.1 Nestor notabilis
TCCTTCTCTGCAGGGCTGCTTTGAATATCTTTTCTATCTAGCATATAAAAATGCTACTAAGTCCTATAAGAACATGTTGCAGAACAGAATTCACTGTATCTTTTTGTTGGAGCAAACAGAACTTACTATGCACTTTTGAGGAAGAAATAGAGTTAATTTCATTTTGAGAGACCAGGTACACTGCAGCACACCTATTTTAAACTTTAACTTGATATTATAAAGGTCCAAGAAGTTATTTCTTGGCCTGTACTAGAACCTACCGCAAAATAATAACAACAACAGATACAAAAAGCTACTTTCAGAAATTACCACGGTAGTACCAATATAATATTTTCATCTCAGCTCTGAAGCACAGATAAAACCTAGGGCTGTTAAGTCCCATATCCTGTCTTGGAAGTACTTCTCCGTAATTATTTGCACACAAATGACACATGTACCTGCCTTCAAATCTGGTCCTAAATCCCCAGAAAAATCTACTACATTTTCAGCAGCTTTGCAGAGTAGCTCTTTATGGTACCCAAACAAAAGGACTTCCAAGTTACCTTCTACTTCTTTCTGGGAGTTGCAGAGCCTCATATTTTAACTCCAGCCCCAAAATGCTTGTCTTAGGCTTTTTCATAGAAAGATTCCCAGTAACATAGCTTTCCTACAAGACATCCTATATGAGGAGCATACTTTAAATGAAGGTGTCATCTTTTGTTACTAGAAAACAACTACTGCAGGAAAGGGAAAAAAAACCCCACTTTGTAGAGCTTGTCTGCTTTAACATCATGGCACAGTCTTATCTATTTAGCATCTGAAATTCTTCCATTACTATGCTGTATATGTCATTGCCTCATGTTTAACCTCTCTTTGCAACACCTGTGTCCCTCACCTAGCTGTCTGTCTGAAGCCCTTCAGAGGCTCTAGACTTGACCAGCCTCTAGAAATGCCTATATTCCTTATCAGAATCACATCACATAAGAAAATGAAGAAAACAGTCTCTGTCACTGATGAATCAAAACAAAGAAGCAATGCCAGATGTTTCCAAGGACAAGTCTATGAGAGAAAAACTCCCTGAACTGCTGCTGTCAGCTCTTATTAGGTCCTGCCTGGAAAGAAAGCTCTGTAAGCAAACACCTGGCCACAATCAGAACTGCTGGAGACCAGGCAATCATCTTGACTAGTGGGTTAGCGAACCCCAGGTATACAGAGCTGGTTGTTTTTGGCTATTCATCATGGCACCGGGCTGAAGTAGCATTTCTGTTTAACATTGCCTCCTTTGCCCTTATTCCCACCTGTGCACCCAAAGTTCTGTCCTAATTGATCTTTCTCCAGCCCTGAAACCTTTTTGTCCTGTAGCATGTATGTTCAGGAATCTTTTGCCTTGCAGGATTATGGAATGGTTGGGGTTGGGAGGGGCCTCTGGAGATCATCTAGTCCATCCCCCCTGCTAAAGCAGGTTTACTTAGAGCAGGTTGCACAGTGTCCAGGTGGGTTTTGAATATCTGCAGAGAAGGAGACTCTACAACCTCTCTGAGCAGCCTGTTCCAGTGCTCTGTCACCTCAAAATAACAGAGTTGTTCCTCCTATTCAGATGGAACTTCCTGTGTTTTAGTTTGTGCGCATTGCCCCTTATTCCACTGCTGGGCTCTGAAAAAGGTCTGGCCCCATCCTCTTGACACCCTTAAGATACTTACATGTGTTCATAAGATCCCCTCTCAGTCTTCTCAACTAAATAGGCCCAGCTCCCGCAATCTCTCCTCATAAGAAAGATGCTCCAAACCCCTGGTAATCCTTGTGGCCTCCACTGGACCCTCTCTAGCAGCTCCTTGCCTTTCTTGTTCTGAGGATCCCAGGACTGGACACAGTGCTCCAAATGTGGCCTCTCCAGAGCAGAGTAGAAGGGGAAGATCACCTCCCTTGACCTGCTGCTACACTTCTCCCAGTGCACCCCAGGGTACTCTTGTCCCTCCTGGCTCAATGGCACACTGCCGGCTCATAGTCAACTTATCATCCACCAAAACTCCAAGGTCCTTCTCAGCTGAACTGCTCTCTAGTAGGTCACCCCCAGCCTGTGCTGGTACTTGGGGCTTTTTCTCCCCAGATGCAGAACCCTATAGTTGTCCTTGTTGAACCTCATTAGGTTTCTCTCCAGCCTATCAAGGTCCCACTGAATGGCAGCACAGCTTCAGGTGTATCAGCCACTGCCCCCAGCTCTGTACCATCAGCAAACTTGCTGGGGGCACACTTCAGCCCTTCATCCAGATTACTGATAAACAAGTTGAATAAGACCAGACTCAGTATTGGTCCCTGGAACACCACTGACTGCAGGCCTCCAACTGGACTCTGTGCTTCTGATCACAACTCTCTGAGATCTGCCATTCAGACAGTTCTCAATTCACCTCATTGTCTATTCATCTAACCCACATTTCCTAAGATTACCTACCAGGACATTATGGGAGACAGTGTCAAAAGCCTTGCTAAAGTTAAGATAGACGACATCCGCTGTTCTCCCCTCATCTACCCAGCCAATCATTCCATCATAAAAAGCTATCAGATTGGGCAAGCACGATTTCACTTTGGTGAATTCATTTTGTCTACTCCTGACAAGCTTTTCCTCCGTATGCTCAGAGGTAACATCTAGGATGAGCTGTTCCATTGCCTTTCCAGGGATGGAGGTGAAGCTGTCTGGTGTAGCTTCCTGGGTCCTCCTCTTGCCCTTTTTGAAGACTGGATGACACTGGCTTTCCTTCAGTCCTCAGGCACCTTTCATGTTCTCCATGATCTTTCAAAGGTGATGAAGAGTGGTTTAGCAACAATATCTGCCAACTCCCTCAGCACGCATGAGTGCATCCCATCAGGGCCCATGGGATTTGTGAGTGTCAGGGTTGCCTGAATGATCTCTAACCTGATCCTCCATGACCAAGCGAAGTTATTCCTTTCTCCAGACCTTCTCTCTTGCCTCCAGGGTCTAGGATTCCTGAGGGCTGCAAAGTCAGCATTCATTAACTCTGCCTTCTCTGTATCCTTTGTCACCAGCACATCCACCGCATTCATTCAGCAGGCCCACATTTTCCCTAATTTTGCTTTTGCTACTAATGCACTTGAACACGTCCTTCTTGTTGTCCTTGCCAGATTTGATTCTAGAAATTTAGCCTTCCTTGTTGCATCCCTGCATACTCTGACAATATTCCTATATTGCTTCCAAGTGGGCTGTCCCTTTTTCCACATTCTGTAAACTTCCTTCTTCTGTGTTTTGCCAGGAACTCCTTGCTCATCCATGCATGTCTCCTGCCCCCTTACACTGGCCTCTGATAAAGTTCTCTACCTTATTGTTCAGTTTGATATACCCTTTGGCTTCTCCAGTTTCCTTACTCTAGACTTTCATACTGCTCAGACCCTCGAATCAAAAGGAACCTTTGGCTTCTTTTGCAGATAGTCATGAGATTAGAAGGATTTTTCTCTAAATCAGATTCAGCACCCAGTGTAGAAAGGAGACTATGTCTTGAAAATCCCTAAGGAACATAAAACAGAGAAAGTCTATGTATTGGTTCCTTTCTACCCCCTGACAAAGTCTGCCAGCAGCTAAATATCACCAAGCTGATGAAGATATCACACTTAATTTCCAGAATCAAGCAATCAAGTCAAGGAGAGAGAGAGACTTTTGGAGGAGCTCTTACATAATTTTCATGGAGAAACTATCTACTTAATAGCACATGCTGTATTATAATGGGACATGAAATCTATTGGCGATAAGGAAAAATCCTGGTATTTTTCTGTCAATTATTCAGTTTTCTGTTTCATTTGCTGTTTGGCTTGTTGTTTTGACTGTTTGTTTTTGAAGGAGATTAACCCAGGACAGTTTCCTGAGGAAGTCTCACAGCACTGATATGAGTTGCACCAACACAACAGTGTGAGAAGCACAGATTTGGGAAGGAGCAGACACCCCAGTAGTGGTCTCCTTAGTGAAAACATTCATTATATGTGATTAGCAATATCCACAGCAAATAAGCCTCACAAGAGTAGTCTCAGTCTTGCTTTCTGCTGCTGTTTGTCAGGAGTACTCATTTACATGTTCAGGAGTCAATGATGGTCAGGGAGACAACCCAGACCACTTCTCAACCAGCCTCTCTTTGCTATCAGATAATCATTGCTTCTCATTCTCTCTTTCATAGCCACAGGTTGCTAGGCAAATTAGCGATATTGCTAATTTTCAGCTACCTGAAAATATCTTTCTAGAGATGTTTTTGAAGGCTTGACTAGTTATTTGACATCTCGCAAAGCGACAAATGCCTACTGATGAAATTGAGAGCTGGGTGTTGTCCAATGGTAAATGAATTTGGCAGAGAAGCAGAAAAATCAAGGCAAAAGTTTTCAATTACAACCCAAGAATAAGCAAGGACACTCAAAAGAGAGTAAGCATAGGTTTATCCCTTTCAGAATATAACAAGCCATACTCAGCGCTTAGAGGCTGTTGACTACAAGAGAGTTTTAAAGGGAGCTGGGGCTTGAAACTGGACCTCCAACATTTTAAATATAAAACAGGTGAGAGAGTAAGATAACAATTTTGATACCAGCAGATATATCACAAAACTTAAATTTTACAAACATAGAAATACATCATGTTTTCTAGGACCTCCTTTCATTATAATTTAAGACTATTTTGCTGGATGGACATAAGATTTCAGTCCTGCTCAAACCACCCCAACTGCGTATTTGCCAGAGAAGTCTTGGATGGCATATCCAACCATAATGTCTTCACAAGATTCATGTTTAAATCTATCAATCAAGCCAATTAGCTACTGGCTGCTAGCAGTCAGGGGTAGTAAGTTTCCAGCTAGAAATGTTCACCAATAAGGAAATCCCACACTGAGTTTCTGACAGAGGAGCTCCTGGGAAATAACTTCACATGCTTCAGCAAAATGGTCTTCATTCACCCCATATTCTGCTGGGCATTGGTCATCTTGCTAGTCCTGAACTACTGCTTGTTCTTGCTTAGCTGAACAAACCCAGAAACTGTGGTTCATTAATTAAATTTACACATAAAGGTGAAGGAAGTACAAAGCCAAACCATCTGCCTGTCTGCTGTCCTAAGGCACATCTATGACTGCTGCATTCATCAGTGAGATCAGTAACACTTCTCAGAACATCTGTAGGTTTTGACAGGTATCTTGCAATACATCATAGGAAAAATCACAGGCAAAACTGTTAAGCGAAGGAATGTTGCAGCATGAGTTATCTACTCATAATACTGAATAGTTAATAACGCAAGTGTTCACCTGGTGAATCCGATGATTAACTGATCCACTGATCAGTTTTGTTAGCACAATAAAGTGGCATCAAACAGTTCTCTTCAGTATAGTTAAAATGCTGCATCTAAAGAAAAACTAAACCAAAACAAAACATAAAACAACAGTTGAAGGACAACATGAGCTCAGTTCTATGTGGGTGGATGAATGGCAGTCTCTCATGTATCTGAGAATTTATCCAGTAATAATCCTAAGACAAAGCTTTACATGGTTCTGAGAGAGCAACATGAACCAATGAAATCTGAATAAAATTCTGACTACCATATTTTCACTGGGTATTTAGCTAAATTGATGGACTATGACTCTTAGTAGTATTTGAAACCCTTGTATTACTGCATTATACTTTCTATTTTAGCAGAGTTAGATGGTATATAACCAGTCTGGATGAAATGAAAATTCAATTTAAAACCAAGACGCCCTTCAGTTTTTGCAGCAACTGGTAATACGATACTGTGGTCATTAGAAGCAGAGAGGCTGCGCAGTCTCCACCCACAGGGGTTGTGAAGACCAGACTAGATGAAGCCCTGAGCTACCTGTTCTGACCTCATAGCTGACCTCCAGAGGCCCTTTCCAACCTATTATCCTGAGTGTCTGAGCACTCCAAGTGTTTCACCTGTTATTGGTGGGTCATACTATATATATATATAGCATGTATATATGTACACATACAGTGTTACTTGATACTACTTATTTTTCCACAAGTCTGTTATTTAACTCATTCTTTCCTCACTAAGTACTATGCCAAACAGAAGGCATATCTTTCTATGTAAGCAACGCTTATTCTCAAGTACTTACAATGATCTTTACATTTCTTCTATGCTAATTAGGCTACATATTTCAGATACTGATTCCAACTGGTGGCTATGGAAGATAAGGGAATCGCCATCGTTCATCAAAGGGTAAGTCTATATTCTAAGATAATTTGGCTTGCTCCTTTTAAAAGACAGCTACTGCACAACTAAAAATTGTTAGTGGTTTGTAAGACATAAATAAAGAATAAATAATGTACTTTCCAATTCGAACTTTAGGTTAGCAATAAATTATTGAAGAAAGCTGCATTTAGTAGAGTGCAGTGGCAAAAATTTTCTTGCTTTTTCATGTCAAGAACCATGTTCAATTCTTGCTTACTGGAAATAGATTATTTCAGACAATAGGTAATTCTAGAGATTCTGCCCACTTTGCTGAATTCATATGCTATTAACTTCTCTGCTAAAATGGATGGCCAGTCAATTTATCCCTTTAATAATGTGTACCACTGAGGTACCTCTCTGGTATCTACTGTAATTTTAATTTTATATTTAAACAAAATTAAAGCATTGACAAGCTGTATGATGAGTGACTTTCAAAACACTATGCCATTCTAGCTGTTCTAGCATTACTAGAATAAAGTTCCCAAGTTTTTAAAGCTACGCTATTTTAACACACATTTTGACCATTATGAGCAAAATGACTATTAGTGCATCAAATACAGTCCAAATGCTGCAAAATTTTTGAAAGCTATTGCAATTTCTGCTTCTTACTGAACCACTCTGTATAAAACAGTTTTACAATATTTGGTACTTTGGGTTAGAGAAAGAAAACAAAGGAGGCAGAAACCACCCACCCATTTTTACAAAAGTAATATAATAATATAAACAACTATTAAAATTTTTAGGACTTTTAAATCAATAGAATCAGGGTACCTATTTCTTAAGAATAATATCACTTAAATTTTTCTTGATATTTACTACTACTTAATTACTTTGCTAAAAATAAAGGTCATTAAAATCTTGAAGTTTGACTTAGATTTCAGAACTAACCTGCAAGTTGTAAAACCTTTAACTACGTTCCATTTAACGCATTTAATAGACGTAAAAGCTCACAAGTGATGATATAAAGGATAATTTACGCTTGCAATGCATTTTTGTCCAATTAATAGATTGCCTGTGTGTTGCATATTTTGCATGACAAAAGAGAGGAATATTAAACTGCCATTCATAATGAAAATGCACTTTGCAAATTAAAAGTGCCGAAACAGAAATTTTTCACCCTGTTTAGGAAATAAACAGTCCTTAACCAATTAAACTGCATTGTAATAATTCTATGATTTATTGCAAGTTGTTTAACTTTCAAAACTCGGCTAACCCATATTAAGGTCACAATCCATCATGTCTTGCTTGGAAAGCCAGCGAATAATGGCTGTTGTATTAGCTGCTTTTGATGATAGTATGAAAGAAGTATTAGCACTTGTCAACAAAACTGCTTACAACATAACATTAGCATGCATGGGCTGCTGTACCTATTTATTATTCTGGCAGCTTCACACATATTGTTACAAGCTTATAAAACATTTTGTCGGGTGGAAACCGAATGTACACTGTTTGGTTTTCTGATAGACTGGCAGCATAAATGTCTGGGCTGACTTAGTTTAGTTTAAGTGTAAATAGAGACACAAATTCTTCAACCTGTTCTCTTATTGATACTGAAAGTGCTGAATTATTCAGCATCCAACTCTTCTGTTTGTGTCTATCACAGTTATCAATTACCCATCAGTCTTCTTGTCAAAACAGAATGGATTAATCTGGCTGAAAACAAGACAAATAAGTGGATACTATAACAGGGGTACAGGGTTGCCAAACTGTCAAAGGGAAATCCAGGCAGTGACATTTGCCGTCAAAAGTCAGATATCTGGCTTAAGCAAGCAAATGATTTCCCTTCATGAGCCAAGAATGCACTTAGCTTACCGTAAGTAAATTAATCTGCCTACTTTCAACTTTATCAACGGTGATAGTCACAGCAACTTTGCACTTACTGCTCATATGCCTTTATGGCGCAATGCTTTGTCTAAGTTAATTCCTAAATATAAATATAAGCAAAATATTGTTTTATTTTATAAATTTAAAGATAATTACTTGAATACATTAACTTCTCAGTGTGGTTATTTGTGTTAGTTTAATGCATTGTACACATCAGTTGATAAGAGATCTTGTAAATCCTTAAACAACGGGTTAATGGAATACAACCAACTTCTGTTAAGTCTAACCTTTAATTTTCCTCCTGAGCTTTAAACTTCAAAATCTTGCTTGGCAAACTCTTTAGGTCAATCTATTACCTTCGAAAAAGCATACAGATGCATATGATTTCATTTGTACTTTTAAGATAAAACATTAGTAATATAGCACCCAAGTTGGGACAGAGGTTTGGCACCCTGGACACTGAGTCATGTCTTGGATTCCTAGCAGAGGTTTCTGGTTCTGGTTTGTCTGCCTTTTTTTTTTTTTTTTTTTTTCCTCTTCTGTGTTCATACTATCAGAAATGAGTCTTCTAAACTATTTCAGCTAGATATCATCATGCATGAAGCCTTGCATTCATGGCAGCAGACATCAAAGCTTGGTGTAAGCCAAGCTTTTCTATTATATACTGCAGTAAAAGCTTTTGTATTTTCTATATTTTTTCACTCATTTTGGAAACTTATATGCTATCCTATTTAAATTCCTACATAGTTATGTATCTTTAAGTATCATGTTATGGACTTTAAAATGCAGGTTAAAAGATGCCAATATTACTCATTATGTCAAAAATAATATAAAGAAATCGGATTACTCACAGAATCTTGGAGATACATTGTGCTGTCTGTAAAACAGTTTGACAGACCAAAAGATCTATATTCACGCATTCTTCCATCAACTATTGTGATTCCCCAAAGTCAAATATGGTCAGGGGTACTATAAGGTTAATAAAACAACTGTTCTTTCTCTTGCTAAGTCTCCATTTGTGAAAAAGAGACAGAAATTAGCAAGGGTATTTTGCAATCATTTCCCCAATGTGCTTGACCCACTGCTGATGTCTCTGAATATTCACTAAAAATACAATGAAACCTTTTGTATGTCATGTAATTTCAGTAAGGCAGCAAAATTTACCTGTTATATGTTAATTTTCTTTTTTTTTTATTTCTATTAAGCATGAACAGTACACAGCTGGCTCTGTTAACCACTTGATATTAAGCATCAGGATTTATTGACAGACATTTAACAGTCAAGAAAAGATTGCACTGGATCTGCTAGTTATAAAAGTTATTCAGACTGTATAATTCAGCATTGCTAGACATCTGCTCAGTTCTTTGACTTTTAATAACTCTAAGACTGTACTGTCAGAATTGATAAAGAATATATATATTATAATATTTCTTGTTCTTCTTTCGGAGATATGCTCATTGTGATCTGTGAATTTTTTTGTGAAATTAGTGTCAGGTCCATGTCTGATTTAACTATCTTGATCAGTTCTAAGTGAAACACTGTAAAGATATCTCAGACATCTTTCAGAAAGACCTTACTAGTTCCAACCAGGAAACAATATAAACCTACCTGTTACTTAATTCTTGACAAAACCATTCTGTTCGCTAGCAAATTAAGGAATCATTTTTCCCCTGTGATTGGTGAGAGCAAGTATTATTATTATAAAAGATACAAAATAATTTAAACAGAAGATATTGGTTGCTTCATGTCAAAGGTTTTAAAAACTAGTGACAGAAATCAATCATTAGAATGGAAGGAAAATTGCAGCAGAAACACTGCTTCTCCACTTTGGATATGTCAGAGAATAATTTTCATTTTAATATGAGTTTCTCTGTCTTGATTTTAAGATCCAGTGTACTCATTTGTTTGCTTAAAATGCTATTAATTATGACTACTACACCTATCTGAATGGCCAAAAAGTGTCTAACAACTTTCACTCAATGTCCACTGGATTTCTGGCAAGATGAAAACAAATGTTTTGTTACTGTCTGTCATATGAAAAAATTAGGAGAATAATAATTCCGGCATTATCAATCTACCAAAACACCAGCCAAGATTGAACATTCTTTTAAGGTAAAATTGCACTTGTTTGCATTGCCTCTATAACTTCCTAAACAGTTTCCTATGGCAAACATCTTTCAATTCTCATCTCACTCTGGTTTTCCCCAAAGAAAGGCACAGACCATTTTTTCTTTTAATACGTAATCATAATAAAGATTGCTGCTTATGAAGATAAGCAATGAGGCAACCTAAGGAAATTGCCCAAATCTCAAAATCTTCAGGTAAACACGAGAGAGGTAAATATGTATCATAAAATCACAGAATCACAGAATGGTTGTTGGAAGGGATCTTAAAGCTCATCCAGTTCTAGATCCCTTGCCATGGGGCATCTTCCACTAGATCAAGTTGCTCAAAACACCATCTAAGATTCAATAAAGCACATCTCTCTTGATGGTCTCTTCCACGGATTGTCAAAATGTAATTTCAGTTAAAGCACACTTCATACTATCCACAAAATTAAAAAGAACTACCTAAAATCTAGCATGCACATTATCAAGTAGCATTTGAGATCATCAAACTTTCTATTTAGATCCTGCAAAATCATATTTTGATAGTTTAAGTAGCATTATGCAAAAATAAAGAAGAGCATCTGTGCTCTTTATCATGAGGTTTCTGAGGAATTTTCTAAGCCTGAAAGACAAAACAAAACAGAAACCTAAAGTAATTCTAAACCTACCTATGAACTAGAAAGGCTGGGGTGCTGCTAAAGAACACTTCTAGAAATCTTAGGAACTTTTATTATCCCATTTTCAAAAACAAAGCTAAATTCAATTGTGACAAGTTGCTTTATCTTTCCATAGCTTTAATTTTTAGTTAAGAGGCATAGACTCTCCAAAAAATTAAATTAATTATGTATAAACTAGTGGTATTAATGTAAAAAAAAAGGTATATAGATATTATACTTTTTTTTTTTTTTTTTTTTTTAATTACAGACATAATAGGATGGGAAAGTTTTAGATTTACTCAGTTGCCCAGAATACCTGGCCTTGTTACCAACTTGCTTGATCTAATACATTAGAATCCGTGTTGTTTAAAGCATTATGCCAAGCAGAATTAGTATCAACTAACTGGGGTTTGAAAACGTTTGTGAATTCTTTCTTTTTTTAGTATTTTACAATAGTCTAATGTGTTACTTCAAGTTAATTCTATGCATTACCTGGAAAAAAACCAGCAAGTTGAAGAGAATAGAAAATAAACTATCATGAATTAGTATATTTGAATGGTGCTTTATCATAATTTAGCCATTTCACTTCTGTTAAATCTTCAGACAGGCGATTTTCTTTCTGAGTCATCCATAAAGAGAGGACAAGGATAGGAAGTCCCTCAATGATCAGGGCTTACTCTGGTTTTCATCCTGAAAATTTTCATCTCTCACTCTTTAAAGGTTGTATGGGAAGAAAATCTCTAGAAGGATGGCCTAAAGAACCCCTCCTCATACCTTCAGCATGTTATAAATGATAAAAAAAAAAAGATCCTGGCTAAAACATCGGTATCCATAGTTACAGTAATAATGAGATACATGAACCAAAAATCACTTTTCAAAAATCAAACTGATCAACTGATCACAACCCTTTTATTGCAAGTCAAAGTATGCTTTTGGGAAATAGTGGTAAGCAAAACTTATCTTTTAATCCAGAAGAAAGGCAACTTAAAGAAAGAAGACAAAAATTTCCTGCTGGATATTGCAGCTTTTGGGTTCTTTTCATCAGGAGCCCACATGGCTATTAATACCATGGTTGCATTGAGTCAGAGTCACAAGTCTCCGGAACCACATCTTAGTCAAACTCAATGGGAAGTTTTCTCCTACTCAGTTTTTTGACTTTAAATATGAGCTTATTCCTGTCCAAAAGAGGAAACAAATACCAGTCGTTTTAATTAGCACTAACTTTTTGAGAATGAAGTGTCTGAGATAACATCATCGTTATGAGTAACTTGCTTTCAGAACACACCTACGGGTATTCAGTAGTACAAGATCTGTCTACTTTTGATAACACTGTTACACTTATAATCATGGACACATTCCAAATTTCTTTCAAAATGTCACAAAGTGCTACTTAGAAAAAATATCATTGAAATGAACAGCAAGTTAAAAATTACAGTCGTTGATCTCAGTGAAAAACACTGATAACATTAACCATCACTAATGAGTCGAGCTGACATGGAACTTCATAGTTTTTAATGAAAACATATCTTGATGGAAAATGTTGTTTAAGCAAAAGTTAAGTAAGTCCTTCACAGGACTTTTTTTTTTTCTCTCCCCCACTGAAATCTCTTACTTTTAAAGTGAAGAACAGAACTAAAAAAAAAAAACACAAACAACAAAAAAAAAACCCAAAAAACCCCCCAAAAAATCCCATTGCAGTCCATTATTTCATCTTACATCAGTTCAGCGATAATGTCAGCTTATTTGAGCTGCTCCTGCACCTTAGATGAACTGTGGATTGAATGCCCCATATTTCTCATTTCTTATGGGGAAGATTTTTATGCTGAACATGAATCTTTGGTTTAGTGAGCAGGATCTTGAAGCTCAACATTGCTAAAATGAACCAAATTAAACATTTCCATTTAAGTCAAAATGGAACAGGAGCCATGCAAAGATCAGCTCAGAGATGCTCTGTGCTGAACTGTGCTTGAAAATGCTTCAAAACCTTCTGGTTTGGAAAAACAACAGTTTTATTTCTCAGTGTTGATAAAAATTGTCTAAAGATTATCACAAATCAGAAAGACTAAGCGCTGTAGTACTTTCATGTGTGAGAACAGAAATACAGTTAATTTCTCAGCACCCCTGATTTTGATAAATCTACTGTTTGAAAACTGTGATTCTGACTAGGCCCTTCTATTTATTCTTTTTCAAAATCAATCCAAAATCTTATTCCTGGAAAGCATGATGATTTAGTGAAAATAAAAAATAACCAACAAACAGTCCATGCAAGCATTACAGACTTCTATGGTTCTTTTAGATCCACACAGTTTATGCTAGATTTTATATATTACGGTATTCATAGCTGAGAAAAGTTCCAAATACATCACTGAAATCCAACAGTGTCATATTTTCTCACCATTTTCACCACATAGTCATTCTTAGGAAGCAGACACTTAAATAAATATATAAAATCTCAAAGTTTTTTTACCATATGTGAACTGAACTTTTTTCTCACTAGCTCTTAGGCTGATAAAAAGCAGTCACATTGAATTTAGTACTATTACATTTATAACTGTTTATATATTACTTTTTTAAACTATAATACAGACAGGTGAATATTTTATCTATCTGCCTAGCATTGATCAATTTTTTCTCATC
The DNA here is from genome assembly GCF_000696875.1 of Nestor notabilis. Classification (NCBI taxonomy): domain Eukaryota; kingdom Metazoa; phylum Chordata; class Aves; order Psittaciformes; family Psittacidae; genus Nestor; species Nestor notabilis. The sequence continues at coordinate 13,428 of NW_009919686.1, forward strand.
TTAAATTTGTCCCTGTCACAGAGAGGCTCACAGACAAGAGGTAAACCCCATTTTTCTTTATGCAAAAGCCAAGGAAGGTTTAGGCTGAAGTCAAGAGGCATGATGATAGACTACAGAGTCATACATGAACTAGATTTCAAATATATAGCATTAAGTACCAACAAAAACACAGTTATATCATACTGGACCTTAGCAAGAAATACAAAACCTACTGGAGAACCTCAACAAGGTCAGCAACCCTCATCTATCTGCTGTTGTGGCAATGCCACTATCAGTGACTGTTTAAAATCATAGAATCATAGAATAGTTAGG
>NW_009919687.1:0-33761 GCF_000696875.1 Nestor notabilis
AGAAGATGTTCAAAGCAGCCCTGCAGAGAAGGACTTGGGGGCGTTGACTGAGGAGAAACTCGACATGAGCTGGCTTCAGTGTGTGCTTTCAGCCCAGAAACCAACCGTATCCTGGGCTGCATCAAAAGAAGCGTGACCAGCAGGTCAAAGGAGGTGATCCTGCCCCTCTACTCTGCTCTCGTGAGACCTCGCTTGGAGTATTGTGTACAGTTCTGGTGTCCTCAACATAAAAGTTCTTTACAGTGAGGGTGGTGAGGCACTGGAATAGGTTGCCCAAGGAAGTTGTGAATGCTCCAACCCTGGCGGTGTTCAAGGCCAGGTTGGACAGAGCCTTGGGCGACATGGTTTAGTGTGACATGTCCCGGCTCATGGCAGAGTTGGAACTAGATGATCTTAAGGTCCTTTCCAACCCAAACCATTCTATGATTCTATGAAGTACATCAATTGCTAACCAATAGAAGAGATGCATGAACCATGTTACTGTTGTAAGATCTTAAAGATTTTTTATGGAAATAGTCCAGAGTTTAGGAACCTCTTTCCATTCAGAAAAAAGAAAGCAAACACAATTGTGGTGTTTTGGTCAATCATTATGCTCCAGTACAGCACAGTTGTTGTGCCAGTATTTGCCACATCCTGAATTTTTTTATCAGACCCCTGTTATGTATTCTTTCTGTATCACAGAAAAATTTCTTGCTGGGTGCTCCATTGCAAGAACCAGAAGCCATGAAAGAATTTAAAATAATGATAAAAATATTTGCTCAAAGATATAGGCAATTTTCTCTTTTTTACAATTTAGATATGGACTATTCTGCAGCATTCCTCTCTTTGATTTTTTATGTTCACATGGCTCCCTCTATTTCTACATTACCAGCTTTCTATTTCTGATAAAGAAAGCACTAATATTTAGTTACCCCTATAATATGTATATTTGTGCTATTTCCAGTGCACTTGACTCTCATGTATATTCTTCAGATTTACTGAACACCTGATGTGCAATTTCATGTAAAAATTCACAGGAATAATACATAAATTCTGATATTTAGCAAATTAAGCGTTAAGTGCTATAGCAATTTTACTTAGTACCATGGCAAAACATAGAATGCTATGATGGGTAGCTATTAATCTCTTGGGACACAAAGAGCACTCTCACAGAATGTTTAACTATATTTTAAGATTGAGAGGAAACATGCTACCTGCACTGCAAAACATTGACTTCAATGGCTAGCTTTCTGTTTGATGCAATAGATGCTTCAAATAAATTGTTTCCCCACTTGATGTCAGTTTCAGTGTTAAAATAATCAGCTTAGGATGAAGTTCATTTGAATTCCGGCCTAGAAGCCACTTCCTGAAGTAATAAAGGTTTGGCAGCTGATGATGTATAAAGGATACTTACAAAGGCTAATACTGCAGAATACCAACCCAAGAAACAAGCTTACCTCTCTTATCTAGTTCTTATTATAATTGATCCCACTTAATCACACATGGGATGAGCTCAGTTGCTTAGCTGATTGTGTTTGTGAGACGCTGATACCATTTCACATCAACCTGCTATCTGACAGCTCATGGCATAAGAAAAAACTGAGCAGCCTGCTTAAATCTATCAAGGAGTCATGAAGCTGATGAACTGCTCTTCTTTTCCAAGTCGCACAAGACCTGTGCTTCTAGAAGCAGCAATTTTTCCTTTGAGTCACCAGAGAATCCTTCCCTGCCTTCTTTACGAAACAGCATATAGCCATCCATCATGATCACTCAGTCATGTGAGCTGCCTCACCATGTTTCAGTTATCTTTTGATATCTTAACTTTCTGTCTGGGCATGGAGCTCCAGTTCCTCCTGTTTGTTCCCCAGGTTTGCGTGCATTGGTATACATATACTTGAGGTGGTTAGTCTTCTGGTTCTCATTATGGAAGGCAGCTAAGGAACACTTGTACATGTGCAATTTCTGACTAGAATATAGCCCGGAGCTTTGAAACTTTGACAAAAATCCCATCACACTCATTTGAGAGCATTGCTGAGTCAATGCCAAGTGCAATGAAGGAGCACGGGGTGGGAGTGTGTGTGGAACATCACTGCCAGCCATCTTTCACTCTCCTTTACAGTGGGGTAATGAGTACATTTAGGTCAAATAAGCAGAAGTCGTTCCCGAGTTTCTAAAGCAGGTGAAAGTGAAACCAAATCCACAGAGAAAGCACATTTCTTGAATAAGCTGCTTTGCTTTTCTTTTTCTTTTTTTTTTAAACATTTCTCAAGTGTAGAGCTGCCCTTTGAAGTGAGATGTTACATGAGTTCCTTTCATCTTTTCAATTCATTTATTTTCATCTAATTAAAAAGTACAACAATACAAAGAGGTTCTTGGTATGCATTTAAAAGTAGTTCATTCAGGTCCTATTTTTCACCTCTTAGAGATATTCTATATCACCTCTACATGAATCAACTGTCTTGGCAAATTTAATTTTTACATGTTCTACATTTACTTGTTTATTCTAAATTGACATTTGCTGGAATTATAACAGCACCAAGGGTATACAGTGTCAAGCTTATGGCTGTAGGAACAGGCTGTTTTCAGTCATATTCATGCTCTTAGGTTAGTAACTGCCATCTCTGATATTAGCAGGGGAACGGATCTTAATTGGTCTCACTGCTTTCCAACATCAAAAACCAACATTTGCAAAAGGAACTGTATTTGTTTTGCTTTCCTTGAACTTAAAATGCATCATTACTCGTCTATGAAACCTTCAGGGCCCTGTTCTGCTCTTTTAGCACATCTATCAGCTCCTGAGACCAAGTTCTCAGTTACCTTTTCAGGGTATTTGTGGCTCTCCAGGAGACATGCTGCCCTTGGTCTGGCTTTGTCTTCCACAAAAAAACAGAAAACCTGGTCCCATTGACACCAACAGCTGATTTTTAAGGCAACATCACACACAACCAAGCATTTATCTGTGTGCTTTTGACCCTCTACTAGTAAAAACCTTTGGAACAGGATCTGATCCCTAAACCACTAACCTCAGGCACACACTCCCTTTGGACTAAACATTTTTGTTTCACACGGTGGATGCCACTGAAGCAAGTAAATAAAATTAGGAGATAGGCTGCTGTAATGGGCATGTATGCTATCATTAAACTATGCTTTCATAATAATCTAACTTTTGTGTAACCGCCTGCACAGGCTCATGTTACAAAAGCCAAAAATTTAAACACGAGGAGGGCAGCAACAAATTATAGACATCTGAATAAGACTCTCACCAATTCATCAACTCCTTTGTACCTCTGTTAGTGGCACATGACTTAGTGCTTCATGAGTGATGATTGTTCTCACAAAATGAAAGAAGAATGCTTATCTAGTGCCCAAACAACTGCCACTTGTGGAGCAGAAAACTGAATGAATAAATCAACCCATTTTTGTTTCTCGAATGCCCTTGTGCATCTCTCTTTTATGCGCAATTTGGTGAGCTTCTAACTGGTAACTTTGCTCACTACCTGTATCTGAAAAAATCTTTCCCTTTTCCACTAAAAGATTAGCAATTCTTGAGTGTGTTACTCAAATCCATCTGAATGACACACTCTGATTTTTGCAGATTATAATTTTCTCAGGTCTCTGTCTTTTAGTAAAAATACACTTCTGACAACTATACATCACAATTACTTTCAGCTGTACTCAATTTTTAAATAGAAATAGATTTCTCCTACTAATATAATTTTTTAAATTAATACTTTAAAATATAGGAAACCAATATTTATACAAAAGCTTTGCCCATAGGCATTTAAATTCATTACACAATGAATAAGTTATATATCAGGGATAACATACTCCCCCCACCAGCCCCTACACACGAACCCTAAAAAGTCAAATAATAGTAAAAATATTTCTCTCCCCCTCCAAGAAGAGTCATTGCTCACAAAAAAACCTGCATCGCCTTTGTCCCTGGTGGAAGGTTCCCTCCACAAGTCACAAAACAGGCCAATGTGGTTTCATTGCACTGACAGGGCGGAGTGGGGTAAACAAAATAATCTTTCTCTTTAAAATTCCATTCTGCAAAGGGATATTTCTTTGAGGTACATTAAATTTACTCTTCGGGAACTTGAGGCCTGCTGGTTAACTGGCTTCAAAGAACAATAGGTTCAACTATCAGCTAGTTAGCCTGCAATTTATACTCATTCATCTTAACTTGTAACTTATTAATGTCAACAAGAACTCCATTAAGGTGCAGTTCAGTGTGAGCAAGTGTACTGCAAATGATTTCTGTATCTGTCTGAGTATTTAACGTTTGATAAGTGTTATTCTGCTATGATTACACATCAATAATCCAATGTTCACACCTCTGCTTCCCATGGGATGGTTGATATTCAGATATAACCCCAAGTAGTAGTCAAAGTGAGCAATTTGCGAAGTGTATTTGCATAAACTGTTCACTGATCAGTTATGAGTAATGAATCATTAATAAAAATTCAAAGCCCTTTCTTTGATTTTCTCCTTAGGAGGAAAGAAAGGATGAAAGGCATTTTGGAGATAAATTTTTCATAGGCAATAACCTGACCAGCTGTAATCATTTGTCCATATTCAGTATAAACAGATTTGTTTATTTCCTCATGAAGATTGAGATCCAATCTTTCATTCTTCCACAAGTATATTTGAGGATAAAGAATAACTTTGTAATGAACTGCTAAAGGCAAATCCATTTAAAATTTGGCAGACAAAAAAGACTCCACTTGAGCATTAATTTATTCTTAAACACATATAAAAAACTCACTATCTAATCATGTGTGCCAGACCAAGATCAAACACCTCGGATACTATTAGTAGTAACTAATCCTCTGATAACAGAGAAAAATGCCTATGATTGCTTTCCATGGGTGGGCTCCATTCTACAGAAAGGTCTGTGCCTCAAAGCAGAGGTTACTGCAATACATGAGCCTTATTTCCACTGCAGATAAAAGTGAATCCAGAAACTCTTCTGAGCACTTTATTTCCTCAGTTAGAGGTGTGAAAACATTTCTACAATTCCATCCAGAAAGCTTATTTCTCTAGAAATAGAATTCTTTCTGGACCTAATTTTCAGAGGCAATACATACCCAAGACTGGAAGAATTCATTGTGAGCTGTGAATGAAAACAGATTCTTCACTGTTAAGCCTATTTCATATTAAGTCACCATCTGGGGCAGATTTACTCCTCCTTCATGGTAACCTGAAAACTAACTTAAAGAATTTAAAATGCTGGTACTGTCAGAAAGACAGAGGCTAAAAATGTGCTCATGAGCATGAGGGATCTCAACAGGCTGGATCAATGGGCCAAGGCCAATTGTTTGAGGTTCAACAAAGTGAAGTGCCAGGTCCTGCACTTAAGCCACAACAACAGGTTTGTGGAAGAGTGTCTGGAAAGCTGCCCAGCAGAAAAGGACCTGAAGATGTTGGTCAACAACTGGCTGAATATGAACTGACAGTGTGCCCAGCTGGCCAAGAGGGCCGACAGCATCCTGGCATGCATCAGCAGTATGGCCATCAGGAATAGGTAAGTGATTGTTCTACTATACTCAGCACGGGAGAGGCCTGTCATGGTTTAAACCCAATCAGTAATTCAATAGCACGCAGCCACTTGCTCACCCCTCCCCTTCCTCCCTCCCCAGGTGGGATGGGGAGGAAGATTGAAAGAATGGAAAACCCACAGGTTGAGATACAAACAGTTTAATAACTAAAATGAAGTGCAATAGGATACTACTACTACTAAGGGAAATAACAGGGAGAGAGATTTAAAACTAAGTGGGAAAAGGAAAACCAAAAAATGACAGTGATGCACAACACAACTGCTCACCACCCACAGACCAATACCCAGCCCAACCTGAGCAGCGATTGGTCTCTTCTGGGTGACTCCACCAGTTTATATACTGGGCGTGCTACGATATGGAATATCCCTTTGACTAGTTTGGGTCGGCTGCTCCCTCCCTGCTTCTCGTGCCCCTCCTCACTGGCAGAGCATGAGAGACTGAAAAGTCCTTGATCAGGGTAAGCACTACTTAGCAACAACTAAAACACCGATGTGTTATCAGGGTTGTTCTCAGACTAAATCCAAAACACAGCACTGCAACAGCTACTAGGAAGAAAATTAACTCTCTCCCAGATGAAACCAGGACAAGGCTGCCCCTTGCAGTTGGTGGCATAAGTCAACTACAAGTATTAACAAGTAAGTACTAAGCAGCTAAAATCTGTTTAATGTATGACACATGTACCAACAACACCCTATGTATCCAGAAAGGCTGGCAGCTTAATAGGACTGGCATTATTAAATTACTGCTATAAAACGACTAGGTTCAGAATAAGGTCTGATTAACCTATTTGCATGTTGAGACCTTTGTGGTAATAGGAAAATCGTCAAAGCAGAATGAGAAGAGACAAACACAAGGAAGACTTAGCTAGTAAGGTATTCCATGCAACCTTTTTAGGCCTAAGGGGTGCAGCCAACTGAGATTTTCACAAGGAAAAAAACATATTCTTTCTGCCCCACTCTCATGCTTGCAAAATGTTGCATAGAAAGTTATGCTACACCAAATCAGCTGTATCCTCGCAATCAACTTTATTACTGCAAAACTTACTAAACTATCTTTCCATTTTGGGACCTCATTACTACTATGCAGACTAACATGCAGACCTCTTACAGTGATTTTTTACATTTTTCAGCATTGTTATGCAACTTGCTAAAACTTCACATTACCCTGTGAGGTTAACTGGTAGCATCTCATTCATAAAATGAGGACAAGGTAGTTGAAGTAAGTGACTTTTCTTTCCAAGGACCTACTCTGACTTATTTGCAATGCTTGGTCTCGATATTGGGAGTTACCAAATTTCCAGAAAATTAAACTCACAGCAGTGATACTGAATTAGCGAGTACCCCTAATTTCTCACTGGTATAATAGCAGTCTGCAGCTTATACTGTGGAAAGCAAAGAAACATTTCATCTAATTGTCTCTTCAATAGGAGGTTAGTGATGGAGAGCCCAGGAATATCATGTACTCATGTTATAAACAAAGGCAAGGGCTGGTGGCACAGGTGTCCTGGACCTGCATTGATAAGGTCAGTAACTGGAGGAAGTTCTGGAGGTTTTCCAGTTATGCAAGTCTAGAAGAAAGGATCACCTCAGGTAATGATTCCTTCAAGGAACCTTCTGGTATGTTACCTGGCATTGCTGATGCTTGAAATAGGGAGCACAGAGAGATGACTCATGTCCCTGTCTGACAGAAGAGCATGAGTCAGGTAGATGAGGAGAGAGCAAGGTAAAGAATCAGCAGAGGGTTAGGAGTATGTGCAGAAGGTTAGGATCAACAGAGAAATAAAAAGTTTAATATTCATAGAAGTATTTGTTATGTAAGTAATATCATCCCAGCTATCATCCAAATAGAAAACAGAATAACAAGTGGATTAAAAAACCAGAGACGTTTGTAAATTAAGGCAAAGTATGTGGGCTACAAAATGGAGGGATTAGAGCCTCTGTAGGACACTTGAGATTAGTATGTGATAGAAAAATAATCACAAATAGAAAACATCTGCTAAAGAAAGCAAATAAGTATAAGAGAGATGATGGTGAAGAAAACAGAAATGTTTTGAATTGAAATATCTTTGGTCAGATGTTCAAAGCAAGCAGGACTAGTTGCTGAGACTCTGCCATAGCCTATGTAGCTATGCAGGAAAAAAAAAAGAAAAAATTTGGGTAACAGATACTTTCCTGTCATTCTCACAGAAATAAATACTACCTTAACTTTCCTACAAGCAATACCTAGGTAACAGAAAAATAATGAGCAAGTTCAATTATTCCTTAACATCAGAGCCAAACCCAAACAAAACCTGCTACAAATAAAATATCTGAAAAATGTCTTTTACAAACAATTATACAACATATAATTGAAGACTTTGATAGAAACCCTATTCAGAGGGATTTCTAGTTTACGTGACAAAGACAGATAAGCCACCTTAACTGAGGTTTTGAATATGATTAGGCCAAAATGAAACATAAATGAAATTACTTGGTCAGGAAAACTAACTGAAGTCTTCAGATACTCAGATATAGAGGAGACTTAAAATTACTTGAAGTTAAGGTTCAAAACTACATGGAATTTTCATTGCAAAGTAATGAAAAAGGAAAGAAAATGAACTTTTAAAGAAAGCCTTCAGCAATAACCTGCACTCAAAAAGAACCTCTGAGGAGAGGTTTTAGCACTGCTTATAAAAGCTGATATGAAAGCAGAAAAAGTGCTGCTCAATGAAGGAAGCTACTGTTGGAATGAGAAAATACAGGGATATAGTGAGAATTCACAGTCTTCATATAAAATCAAAGGAAAATATAAATAATAACACAATAGATAATTAAAAAAGGAATATAAATGACAAGGACAGGGACTTTTTACAAGGGCATGGAGGGATAGGACAAGGGATAGTGGCTTTAAACTGAAAGAGGGTAGATTTAGATTTGATATTAGGAAGAAATTCTTTAGTGTGAGGGGTGTGAGGCACTGGAACAGGTTGCCCCAAGAAGTTGTGGATGCCCCACTCCTGGAAGTGTTCAAAACCACACTGGATGGGGCTTTGAGCAACCTGCTCTGGTGGAAAGTGTCCCTGCTCATGGCAGGGGCGTTGGTACTAGATGATCAGTAAGGTCCCTTCCAATCAAAACCATTTCATGATTCTATGATTCCGTGACAACGACTGTCATTCAAGAAAGTAAAGAGCTGGAAGAGAAAAAAGGGTCTGAAAATTAAATGAATACTTGGCTTCAGATTTTAACAAAGACTCTGATGAACAAAACCGGTCAGGACAGGGTGACTCATGGCTGAAAGTTTGTGGAAAGTGTGAAAATATAGGTTATTGCAACTGGTGTGGAAACTCACTTCAAAGGTTTTAATCTACTTGAACACAGGCAGACAGTCGAACTATGTCCGAGAGTAGTAAGAAACTGGCATGAAAATCTCCAAAGTCCAATAATGCAGGCAAGTAAAAAAAATTGTCAGATCAAGAATGGAAAACAGAAAACACAGTAATTCTACTGAACAAAGTAGAAAGACCCAGGCAACGACACATCTGTTAGCTTGTTCTCAGTGTTATGTACTCCTTAAAACAAGTTCTAAACGAATGGATCAATTAAATGAGTAAATAAAAGAATGTTCAAAAGTACCATGGATCAGCCAATGGAAAATCAAGCCCAGAGAGGCTGCCATTTTGAAAGCACATTATTTTTCTAGGCAAAGGAAATGCAGAACTAATTCATCTGTATTTCAGAAACCATTACCTCTAATGCCATATGAGAAGCTATTACAGAATAAGGAATATTAGAAAAGTGTTACAGTAGGCTAAGAAATTATGCTAAAAGGGGAACTATTAAGCTAGGAAAAGGTTACCTGTTCAGTTCCTCAAGCACTGGTTTTGGGACAAGTATCTCTTTTAGTAATGTCTTAGTAATGATCCTGCATAAAAGGCAGGAATATGAAGATAAAAGAGGCTGGTGAAATGAAATCTGGAGATTGCCAATGCAGAAGATGGGGCTGTATTTTGTGTGCAGTAAGAAACAGATAATGCTGAATACCCTGAAAACAGAAACAAGATTAGATGTATAATATGCTACAATGTTTGAAAAGTACATCATCATGCATAAATCTTATTATGCAGTTAGGGATTACTAACATTAACTTCTGCCATGAACTGGAGGAGCATCATCTTAAACATCAGATTTATTAGTTGATCAGATCAGTTATCAGCCATCAGCATGACAGACCAGAAAACATGCTTGGACTTAGAGATAGAAAAGAATTAAGACCATTAATAAAGGTCTGGTAAGATTTTCTGTGGTATGCTGTGTAGGATGATCAGAGAAAAGGAAAACCCATCTTCACTTACTATGGAAATTCAAAGCTCAGTAGTATTGCTCTTGGTACCTCCAGAGATGGAGAAGTGGGTAATAACCAGGGAGGAAAGAGCTACAGGACAAAATACAGATAAATAACCAAACTGACCACAAGATAATACAGACTGCAAAGTAGAAGTCTTGTATCCACCCAAGATAAGAGATGACAGAACAGTTTTCCAACAGGAGTAGCAGGAACAAATCAAGTCCAACATCTGCTCCCTCTCCTATGTCAAAAGCTTCCTCCTCATTCCGCACACAGGTTCTGCATAAAGAAGGGATTATATAGTGTGGGTGTCTTTGACAGCAAATAGGTTGATTACAGGACCCATAAGGTTTTTACCCATCCTAATAATCCAATAAATGGAAATGCCAAAATAGCAACTCCTCTCACTCTATGAAACTGCATATAAAAATAACATAAATATAGAAGTTTAAAACTTTGTGAACCTCTGAAAACCCTGGAGTCATCTCTCTTGATGATTCTCCTCTGACCAAATCAGTTCCATTTGACACCCAATTAAGCTGGCACTATCTTGCACAGCATCATTTTTATAGACACTGATCAGACAAGAGCAAAAGAAATCCACTTACTAACAGCTTTTTTTTCCTCTTGTAAATTTGCATGCATGTTCTATCAGCCTGACAGTAAGACATATTGACTAGTTCCATATGCTTCCAGTAAGGAAGGTCTCTGTTGATGGTGGTGAGGAAAAAAAAATAATTTTATAGAGATTAACCGTCACTGAAGTAGAAGGTGATCTCAACAGTTGTATGATTTTATAAAATGATGTTAACACAGTAAAAATAGAAATATCCACCTCTATTAATGTTTATTTTCTTATGTAAAAGTACAGAAAATCTCTCTGCCTCAATCATACTAGATACAAAAGAGTTGTCAAGAAAGAAAAATTGTACAGTAACATTGTAATACAAAGTACTCATTTGAAAAACTCAACATGAACCAATACAGCAAGTCATCTATTCTCTCTTATTAATAAAGCTACTTTCAAAATTCAGCTCTCAATGAGTGTATAATCCTTCTGCCTAGAAATATATTGAGCTTCTTTATATGCTCTGGAGAGTGTACCAGTAAGTAGAAGACAAAATGGTTGTATGCAAGTTTCACAGAATTGCAACCCCCCACCACAGAAAAATAGGTGTTTTCTATTAAAAGCCCACCGAAGAAGAGATTCTCATAGTTCATTTATCTACCAAAGACTAATTAATGCTGAAATGGAACTGCTTGCTCTTCCACTACTATGATGTTTCAGGTACAGTATGTAGATATTTCAGGGACATGCAGCCAGGTAACTCTGCTTGTAAAATTATAGACAGTGAAGATGTCTGGTATGAGTAGAAATATCCAATAAAACAACCAGCTGAGGTTGCTCTAAATATAGTACTGTCTGTTTAGACTTGCTAACCGCTGGAGAGAACTAAATATGCCAGAAAACAGGTAGCTCTGCATGCAGGGAATTCATAATATACAGAGGAAAATATAACTGCACTTTAAAGTATGCTTAGTATTATACAAACAATGAAACACTTTGCAAAAACAGAGTTTTAGCAAGATAGCAAACAAAGCAAAAAGAAAATTCACATTCACTGACATAAGCTCTGACTCAGGCAAAAGGTGCTGAGGTGGCGTACCACAGTGCGGTGGTAAACAGCACACAGCATTGCTGCCCATGGCTTGGCTGCCAGACTCTTGAATTTCCTGGTACAAAGGAAAATAGTTTGCATTAACAGAATGGGAGCTCCATGACATCAGAAAGTTCCCCCCTGGAAAACAAATACGAATTGGAAGACAAAAGGTGCATGGAGTTGCCATTCACAAATGCCATATAAAGTTTTTAGGTAAATATAGGAATCATAGTAGTGTGAAGCCTAAAATAGCACCCATCCAGGATTTTTGGTGGCCAGAGGAATCCATGATTTTAAATTTAGTTAAATACTAGTCTTCTATATCAGAAAGTGGAAACCTGGGATTTCATATGACAATCTCACATGGTACCTTCAAATGACACAACCAGTAGGTCACTGCAAAGTTTTGAATTCAAAACAATTATTCACATAATGAATTCCAAATATATTTCAGATATTTTAAGCCCTTAACATAAGTGGAAAACCCCATATAAAACCCAATAAGACTTGTCAGGCCATTCAGTATTTTGATATATCACCTATGCTTTTGGAAGATTTCTTTCCTCCACCCTTCCTTCCCCCATATATGTTAGTTTGCTTTACTGGATATAATTACTGAAAAAAGTCCAATTGAGATTGGATTTCAGTTATAATTGATGATGAATGTGTCAAAGTATTATGATGTTGTTTATCACACTGCTTGCAATGTAATTTAGTGCAATAATACTAAGACTTACTATGTGACAGTTATTCAGCATTTAAGTCTTTTTAAGATGCTCTGCAGATTATCCTGAATGCTAACTGGGGAAGATTATTTTATATAAAAGCAGCTTCAGGCGAAATGAAGCGACAAGTTGCTACAGCCCAGCAAAAGCTCTTAAATCTTATGTCATCTACAAGCTGAAATATAATAATTAAATAATCTAGACATGTTGTAAAGCTAATGAGAAATCCAAAGGATAAAATTAAGAATTGACATTAATAGGGCATCTCAACCATGTGAGGAAAAAACAGTCTTTGTTCTTTCTGATATAATTTCTGAAGAGAGATCTTCCTTTTCAATGTGTACACACACAAAAAAGATTGAAACCTAAGATCCTGGGGGGAAAAAAAGTAATAACTTTGGGTGCCATAGGCAGACAGCTCAGGGTATTTTAAGGTAAGTCTTAGCTGTCCTGGTTTGTTGTTTGTTGGGGTTTTTTTTTTCCTCTTTGTAGGCACTAAATTAATTTTGTTTTCAGCTCAGACGTAGTTCTAAAGAATTTTCAGCTCTCAGTGGGTCTCTGTTGTGCATTCCCTTGTATGCTTATGAATCTTGTCTCTGGCCTTAGGCTTTCTTCTGCAGTGAATGTGCAAGTGTGCCCTGAGGAGCTGTGTCCCAGTACAGCATAAAGCTGCTCTCACTGACCTCAAGCCTGAAGGAAAAGCAATAGTTCTATATGTGTTGCTTGTGATGACTAAATGAAGATAACTGATTGCTATATGTTTTTACCAGAAAAGTATCAGGCAGGGTAGGCAACAACAAATAATATGTTGTCATGTTTTGTAGTTAGCATGATTAAAATGGAAAAGATTTAATGCTCAGTTTAAGTGTAGATGCAAGGTCTAGTTCAAGGAAAATTGTGCAGGTATATAGAAAAATAAGTTAATTTTGGGATATTGTTTTCAAGTTGTGACATGCTGAAAACTCATATTTAAAGTTCAAACTTCATAACAGAATTTGTTTCTTTTGCTGTAATTTCTCACTGTGCCAAAGCATTCTGTGCACATATGACATGGCATGTACAATTTACTAACGTGTTGTAATTCCATACTCCTGAAGTTAGATATACTTCAGGAACAAGATTCTAGCCTCTGGTTAAAAAGCACCATTCTCCACAATTCTTCTGAAAACAAACCAAATATTAAAAGTGTTTACAGCTCAACTGAGACATAAAACATACATAATCTTTTATCCAGCTTTGCCATTCTTGTAGAAACAATTCTAAACCATCATTCATTAATATAAATATATAAATATTACTAACATCATGTTGCTATGTCTGAAATGCAAGAAAATCCTATCTGCAATTCCTTTTCAGTTGTGACCTATTAAAATAACTGATCATCTGTGTTTTGGTAACAAGTATATTCTTTAAATTTTAAGGTGCCCAGCAAACTATCTCTTTTTTAGGTGTTTTGTGTCTGACATTGTATATTTTTTTGGAGAAGGGATATATCTGATAATACAATGTTAAGAACATTTTGCCTAATGCAGTTTTGCATTTACTGATGTTTTAAAAGATATATTTGTTATTGGAATTCAGTTCTACAAATACCATGTTTAATAGAACTTGACTCATGTTTTTGTTCAATTAGCTATCATGCCATCCATTAAAATTCTGGTGTTCAAACTCACTGAAGCCATTTCAAAGGCTCCTTTGAGAAAACCAGAATACATTAGTGAGGTAAGTAGATGATTTTTGAGAGGTACAACATCTGATATTGGTACATCCATCATCACAAAAAGCTTGGAAAATTTTAATCTATGAGAAAAGCATCAGCATTTTTTTACCACCTTCTGTCACTATAATAAGAAATGTAAATGATGGAATGGATTGAAAATAACATTGATTATCCATAGAAATGGATATTGATTAGCCAGAGAGATCGCGGAAAAAATTTGACTCTCCAGAAGCACTTGGCCCCAGGCAGAGAGTCTGGCTACTCATTTAAAGGTGAGCCCAAGAGCTTTTGAATTGTTCTAATGGCACTCCTGCTAGCAGCAGCAAGCCCTGTGGGCTAATTTATCATGGACTTTCTGCCTCACCTCCTCCCTACACTAATAGGTAGCTGTCACCAAGTAGAGTCTTTGTGCAGGTAGGCTGAGGAAGAGCAGCATGCTGCTTGCTTCTTACAGTATCCATGTCCACAGAGGGAGATGATGCTTGAGGGGTTTTCTGGAGAGACTAGCAGGGACACACTGCCAGCTCTGACCATGGAATGTCCTTATGGAGTACTGGTGCCTCTATGCAACTTCTCTGCCCTTTAGATCTTGCACATTCCCATGGTCCCTATAGGTGCCACTTGTTATGTAGCATTTTCTTCCACTTTTTCCACCAAAAAATTAAAGCTACGATTTCTAATTAGCAAAAAACGAATTTAATGTTTTGATTAATGTTAAGGGAGTCATCTTGACTGACTTCCCTGCTTTTGGGCAGACGTGTGGCACTTAGTTCAGTTTTATGACCAAACTAAATCTCTGCAAACCATCCATTGATGTGAAGAAGAGTGACTGGAGTTGTTTCAGATTTCTTTCCTATAAACCTCTGAGCTATATATCCCCAATGTTTATCCTGATTAGAGTATATTGAGCATTTGCCAAACTGTTGCTTACAAGCATCTGCTCTGGAACTCATACAACCATTCAACTAACTCAGCTACCTTGCACTACTCTGTGGCCAGCTCAATGCTGCTAGCTACAGTTAACAGGTTATAAATTAATACATTATGTCCTACCATGGACATCCCCACAAAGAGATGATAATGAAATACAAGCAATGCACATTAACCTAAATGCAACTGTAAGTTTATTATCTTCGTTTGCATGTTTTCCTCAGTCACTATTTAAAACCAAATCTTAGTGCAGCTCTGGCTGACCTTTTTGCAGTACCAACATACAGAAGATAAATACTCCTCTCCTGCTTTATGATGGCGACCTGCAGTTTAAAAAGAAAAGAGCTGCAGTTCCTATTTTGAGATATTATGGGTTCTGTTTTCAGGTGTTGGGAAGGGCTAATTTCTGCCAACTAATGTCAGTGTTGGATTTCTGAGTTTAACACAGGCTGGGGAAATAAAATCTGCAGCCACCCTCAAAAACTGTGTTAAACAGTAAAGATACTTATCCTAAATTCAAACAAATAAGAATTGTATGGAACTTAAAAAAGAAAGCTGAACCAGATATCTCAAATCCGAAGAATTTCCTTTAATCATAGGCTGTTACTCCTTTACGGAATCAATGTACACTGGCATATTGCATACTGAGTAATGAACCACAAATAATCAGTATTACATACATCTAAGACCCAGAGCTGCACAGAGAGACTGTCCAAAACCAGGATTTCATCTGGAATAGGGCAAAAATTCCCTAAAGTGAATAGAGAAAGAGAAAATATTTAGTCTCAGAGTCCCTGAAAAGAACAATTAACATGACTGCTTAACATGCAAGGATTGTCTTAACGTATCAAGAGACTATTTGAAAGCAACATAAAGAAAATACCAAATAAAATGCATTATAAACAACTATACCCCCATACAGACTATGCTGTACGTAGCCCCTCTTGTCAGTAAAACTGCGTACCATTTGAGAGGCATGTGACCAGATAACATGCCTGAGGAGTTTTAATACATATTGATTAGCCCATGGCTAATATTTATGCTAAACAAGGGCCAAGTCTTTACACTGATCCCTCTCCAAGACACTGGGTCCTCACTCAATGTTCGGGAAGACTTTGTGCTTCTTTGGAAAAGTATCTGATGTTCCAGTAGCCATACATCTCTCTTATTGTGTAAGTGCAAGTTAACTATGTTTGCTCAGATACAAATAATTTGTATTTCAGGAAGTAGCATATTTAGGAGGAAACAGTCTCTCTAATCTAATGGAAGATAAACCACATAAGAAAAAGATCTTCGTCTAGGAAGCTGCTTTGAAGTTGAACCAGCTAAACTGCATTATTTTCCAGTGAGAAAACATGCTGATAAAAGTCTTCATTTAATAAAAATATGCCATAGAAGATGGAAAAATTCATGTTTACTTCCAACGCAGTCAGCTAAAATCTCATTCTTCAACAATGAACACATTATGGCAAGAGGAGGTTAGAGATAAACTAAATTGAATATAGTGTAATTATATATAATTGTAATTGTACTGGTAATTATTTTTCTTAATTTGAGTCTTTATCAAGTGGCTGAGGAAATATTTATAATGTAATTGTTATGCACACTGGCACAATCGTAATTCACACTACAAATACAGGGCATTCTCTAAAGCTTTTCTTAAGAGTCAAGTATAATCAGGGGATTGCAAAATAAAACCAGAAAAACAATGGAGTGAAAACAGAATGAGTCAACTTTTCACTGGGATAATCTTACAAGGAAGATCATGAAAATGTAATTTATAAAAAAGCCCTGCAAAACTGTCACATTTAGTCTGAATGTCAACATTTTCTTCCAATGCAGGGTTTCTGCAAACAGGATTATTATTGATGCATCTCATATATGCCAAGAAGATCTTATTCTCTTAGGATACTGCTATAAGGCAATGCTAAAAGGGAAAATACAAACTTTGAACTTTTCAGTCATAAAGAAATTCTCATTTTATATGGTAATCAAATTGCCAGGATGAAAAGGATTCAAGGTTTTCTCATTCTGTTGACTAGATTTTCCCCACAATCAGGGAAGTAATTAAAAATATTAAGACAGAATGTTGGAAATAGTTGGAAATAGAACTGGGAAGTTCTCAGATCTGCCCGGAGACTGCCAGAAGACCCAGCATGGAGCTGAACTTCCAGACCTATTTGGAGTTGTTTAGATATGTACATTATTAAACAAATAGAGAAAACACGATAGACACCATGCCTCACTGAATTTTAGCTGCCTGAGACTGAGAATCAAGTTCAACTTTGAGTGTAATATGCTGTCGAAAAATCAAACACTAACCTAAACAGTTTTCACTTACACTAGTTATACTGAAATTAAAAAATCCCCATAGTTCTAAAATGATACTGGTAACAACTTTTTTCTTCCTTTTAGGATTAGAGTTTATTCAAAGGTATATTAGAAAGGAGATTATCTTACTTTTACTGTGCAGTTTAGCTTAATGTCATGCAAAGACTGTCAAAAGTCTTCTTTTTTTCCCTTTTTTTCTGCAAACTGAAACAGATGCCAAAGATATTTTCCCCTATGGAAATCAGACAAATGGTACTGTCATTGCTTTCTTTTTTTCCTGCAGATCTGTAATGCATATAGTAATTATATCACCATGGGATGTCAAATCACTGTGGTATATGAAGCCAGAAACCCTCTGTTGCAATTGATAACTTTATGTTTCAGTACAAATGAAGTTATACTGTGCTTTGTTTCAAATTTAAGAACCAAATTTCATCACTACAATAAATCTATTCCCTAGAAATTAAGCTTAGCTAGAATTCTGGGTTTGTCTTAAAGAGAAATAGGCAAGAAGCAGAAGACAGTGTCTGGATGTCTTTTTATTTTCAATGGAATGCCAACAAATGCTGCCTGATATAATGGCGTCTAAACCTTGTAAGGCAAGTTTTATAAAGAAAGGGAGACAGATTTCCCAGCTGTAGTGGTTGGTCCAACAAATTAGGTTACCACAACTCATCAGCATTGCCTAACCTGCATTTTAGACTATTATAACTACAACAACTCCCATGTCCTCTAAGTCTCGGGGGCAAGAAATTGGCTGAACACTTCTGGTTACAGCACCATGCCCAGCATGGACCACAGAAGCAGGCTTAAAACCTGCTACTCCTCTGTTCATGACATGAAAACAGCTGGGTTTTGGCCTCTTCCCTAAATGAAAACTTTGAATTAGAGAATTTGTCATGTATTTTAGGTTTTCAGTGGAAACTAAGTGGGCACAAGTGCAGTACAAATAATCTTATATTAGGCAGTGCATGCCTGAAAAGTTATCAGTTTGAAATTAAGTGATTAATCAGCTGTTATTACAGAAAGAGGTAAGATCCACATTAGTTATTCTAAGGACATCATCATTTAAAGATTTTTTGGATCACGAGCAGTCCTTAAACAGTCATGCCGTTACAAGTTTACTGAAGTGATATGCTGATGTCTTCTATAACACCAAGTTCTCCTGATGTTCTCTAAATTTTAATCTGTAGCTATAATCAATATGCATCTCAGCACAGCCCAGAGAAAAAGTGAGGAGAAGACATGGTTTCTATTTTTACTTTCTGTACAGTTAAGTCTACAGACATTCTGACAGCAAGGCATGGTAAATAGGCTAGCAAAATTAGAACTAGTTAGGAATACAGCATCACAGCTATTGCTCACTCTGCACACCGATCAGTCTTTTTTGCCAGATCATTGCCTGAGATGCTGTTTGGCCAGCTAGAATTCAAAGGCAAAGGACGTAAAATAACTCTTACTCATAGGACCATGCAGAAACGAAAAATTAACCTGTCACAAGCACAGGGTCCCATGCCTGGGTTACTCTGGGTATTAGCTACAGGCTTCAATCTCCATTATGCTCAGAAGAACAAAGAAGTCTCAATTTAATTTGCAGGAAAAAATATTTGTCATGCAATATGCTGCATCCATACCTATGGCTTAGGTATTGTTTGCTCAGTATTTCAAAGAAAAAACTCACTAGTGGCATACCCTCCTTCTTGTTTGTGTGTATGCAGTTTTCCTTTTCGTACCTGTCATTTGCACCTTGAAAATGTGTTGACAGTGCAATTTGCAGACATGACTATATTGAAGGAATAATACTTTTCCTCCACCCCTTTCAGGACACCCACACAAAAGCACATTTGACAGACCTGTCAAATATTTTCACACCTTTTCAATTTGCCACTATAGATTAAAAAGTATCTGAATGAACCCCAATGGTATTTAACAACAGTTAGGTTTTCCTTGTTAAATTCTTTGTGTACCTGAGGGGGAAAACAAAAAGTTTCAGAAATGTTAAATTAACAGATTATTAATCTTTATCTTAGGAAAGCAGCAGAGAGAAGAAAAGTTTACTTCCACAAGATATTCTGCTGAGAATTCTTATGATCATATAAATTTTTAACATTCCTGCGGCCATTTAAATAGCTGAAGGTAGATCTTGTTGGCTGTTATAACTGCTTCATTAACTACAAAATGATCTCTTCAAGATTCACATTCCCCCCTTTAGCTCATAATTTAAATAAACCAGGCTAGGATAAGAAATCTTCCTTTATCTTTGACTCATAGTTCTGATTGCCAAGCATTTGTGTTCAACAGACAGGAAGGGAGATGAAATGAGAACTATTCAGAGCTCTCTGCATGGGAGAAGTATGTGTCAGTTCACATTTTCTTGCACATGGAGAACTGAAATAAACTCCGTATTTGTTATACTTTAAATGTAGCTATACTGTAAATTCAATTCATCAAACATCTGAATTTCTGAAAATTTCATATACTTGATCTTAAAAGGTAGCACATCAACCAAGGAATGCATGCTATCACATTAAGGTTTTGGTGACAATGTTAACAGCATGTGGGTATGGGAAAAATTTTTAGGGAACGCAAAATGAATATATCTACATTCTTACACGCATTTCATATAAGTGAAGGTTGCAGGTGTATTCATGCTGTGGACATTAATCTTCATATACTTTATTCCATAATATTTAGGATGTCTGCTACAAACTGGCACACTAACAACTTAGAAGACCATTTTCCTTTAACGAGAGAAACATAGCACAGTTTGATTTACATTTTGTTGAGAAGCTGAACACATTCAGATGCCTTCTTGGCTGGAGTTAAAGTTTCACATCATTTCCATTAATAATGTTTACCTGTGCTCTGTCGTGAACTTACATCAGCAACACAGTTTAAAGCATACAAACGAAAAAAAAATACTTCCAACTTTGCAAACACTACAGCAGCTTCAGCATGAAATTATTAGTAAATATTGACCATTTTTATGTTAGCCATGAAAACACGACCAAATATTAAACCTTACACAAAATACAAGTTACATGTGAATTAATGGAGAATTACGAAGTTTCATCCAAATATTGTATTTTGATTGAAAGATGTCTCCCTTTCACCTTAAGAAGTCACCTAAAGTGACGCTTTCCCATGAAATAGTTGTACTTTGGTGAAACTTCTGTCAAAATTTCAACAGAAGACTTTAATAACACTTTTCAGAATGATAAGGTCTCAAACCTAATATTCCGGCAACTCCATGAATAATTTTTAAAAAGGAAGTGAAACATGATGCTGTTTGTGGAATATGTAATACCTTCAGAAACATGTCCATGTGTTTCAGTATATAATGCAGAAACAAATGACTGCATCCAAAAATTTGGTGTTTTCCTTCCTGCCTTTTTTGTAGATTGGAATAACATTTGCTAGCTTCCAGTCAGCAGAGACCTCCCCAAACTCCCAAGAATTTTGCAAGATGATCAAAAGGGTCCTGCTATAGCATCCATGAGCTCCTTATGTACTCTGGGATGAATCCCATCAGGCCCCATAGACTTGTGAACATTCAGCGGGTCCCTTACAATTTCAGTGTCCACAAATGGAAAGTCACTGTTCCCACACTTGTGATCCTTCAACTCAAAGGACCAGGCAGCCCATGGTCTATCAGTATCATTAAAGACTGATGCAAAAAATGTGTTTAACACTTCTGTTTTTTCTTCATCCCTATTAGTCAGAGGTTCATCTTCAACAAGTATTGGTCCAGTGTTTTCTTTAGACCTCATCTCACTGTTAGCATTCTTAACATTCTTATTACCTGAAACAACAGTGGCTAGTTTCGACTCTGAGCTCTGGCCTTTCATGTCTTCTCCCTGCATATACAAATCACAGCACTGTAATCTTCCTGCAAAGCCTGACCTTCCTTCCAGAGATCATACAATTTCTTTTTCTTCTTGAGCCCCAAAAGGAGTTCCCTATTCAGCCAAGTTGGTCTTCTACCACATGTGCTTGACTTAAGACACAGTGGAATTGCCTGTTCCTGTACTTCTAAAGGGTGTTTTTTGTAACAGTGAAAGGCTAAATGAGGGGACTGTTTCCTACACAGATGTGCAAGATCCAAAGACAGAGACAAAGCTAAGTTTATGATACTCAACAAAATAACACACAGCATTCTTACATTCTTCTTTTCTTATACAAACCAAGCTCTAATATTCAGACCAAAATGATAATGTCTCACTGCTTTCTAAATTATGTTGGAAGTAAAATCAGCATGAAATCTATTTCTTTAACAGAAAGAACAGCCTAATATGTAAATAACTGATGTGTAAAACCTTATTTTGAAAGATGTCTGTCACAGAGAGAGATGTGATATGAACTATATGAGAATCAAATAGTCAAGATGACACTAGAAAAAATGTTACAAATGAGAATAAGTAAAAGATTATTAGAGAAAACTTGGTGTCAGAAACCTAACCCTAATCCTAACCCTAACCCTAATTTTCATGGCATCATGGAGATGAGGCTGACGTTCTACAGCTGAATGGGTGTCCCACACAAGAAAGTTGTTGAAAGAGCAATGTTGGTGCAGTGCCATGCTCTCCTTGGCATGCCTTTTTCAGCCCTTGTATCCCTGAAGCTGTAGGCTTTGTGGCTTTCTGAACCCTAACCCTCAATCTAACCCCATACCTATCCATAATCCTAATTTGCATGGCATCTTGGAGTTGAAGCTGATGTCCTCCAGCCAAATGGGAGTCCCAAATGAGAAAGGTGTTGAAGGAGCAATATTGGTGCAGTGCTGTGCTCCCCTTGGCATGCCTTTTTCATCCCCTAGAGTGAAGGATTGTGTTTCTTATATGTATACACATGCTTTGTTTAATTTGATAAAAGCTTATGCAAGGTTTGTCTTTTATCTTTTTGAAGACAAAGTCAGAAAATCTATGCCTAACAATGACCCTGGCTCTTTTTTTGACACAGTCCTTTTAAACTAACCTGTCAAGATGAAATATGGGAAAAATGGCTACACAAAACAAACAAGACTTAAACACAGTTTGTTACAAACAAAATCCTTCTTTAATACTGATGAGGACTTCAAAAGAGCTGCTTTCATTTGTATACTGACAGCAGAAAAACATAAAAAAACCCAAGCATTTGTTTTGGTAGGAAGGGTTAACTGGGTTGCTGTTACTTAGCATTAATTTATCGTTTTGAACAAGAGGACAGATCATACTAAATCTGTCGCTGACAAAAGCAGCGTAACATTTTTCTCACTTAAAGTGGTTGTCTATTATTGCAGCTAACTTAAGATTCACCAAGACACCTCTAATTTAGGCCCAACTGAGTAATAAGAGTTAGATTTATACTAAACACATTCTAGTAGTGGATCTTATGAAGAAAAGCCATGTCATCTGTATTGCTGAACTTACTTACAAAATATTGGCATCAGTAGCAAAAAAAATTAAATAAATAAAAAGATAAAAGGGCTACTTCAAAGTACTACCTGAAAACGTAACTGCACAATTTCTGCCATAAAGTATGAAATAGAAGACACAATCCTTTCATCATAAGTACTCTCCCTGCTGCAACTCTAAAACTTTTTATCATAAAATTCACTGAAAATGAAGCTATTACAATCATTTGACACAGTTATTAAGCTATAGCAGATGTTATTTGATATTATAAATGCCTAGATATGGAAAAAGTAGATTATAATAATGCTAGAAAATCCCTCTTAATTTTTTAATTGAACATGAACAGACTGAAATGTGACAGCCAAATATTTAATCAAATCTCAGTATTTCCTGTTTTGGAAACCGTTCCTTATATGTGAAAGTCAAGATAGACTGTAAAACATTTTTTTCTCAAAAGCATCAATATTTTCCTTTTTCTTCTGAATTAAATCTGTTTGAGAAGCCTGTAGATGTTTCTTTCATGGGTTCCCAAGAGCACAACTGCCAGATGCACTTTTGCATATATTTGACTAGTAAGAAGATGAAAAAAAACCCCAAAGCCCCATGCTTGTACTTGTTATCTTCAAATACTAGCCTGAGTGGTATCACCTAAACACTTAAACTACTCTGTTCCTTTATCTCTCTTTTTCCTCACTAGGAAGCCAGTGATCACTAAACTTTTCTTATATATAGCTTAGCTATAAATAAAATATAAAATAATATGGGTATCACATTGGAAGTCACATAATCTGAGTCATTAAATCTAAAACGGATTTGTGAGTCTTCTGCTATTAACAGACAATCCTCTATGGTCATTTCAGCTCAGCCTCTTGTATTCTGACTTTATTCAGACTGCAGTACATCCTTCTCTTAAATGGTAAGTTTTATCTCTGATGATACTGACAAGAATATGTCTGACCAAGAATACCTTTCAAAAAAGATTTTAGAAGCATGATTCTGAGTGGAAGGAAGTCAGCGGACCAGAAAAAAATCCAGTGAAAGTGAAGATCTCTTTTGAAATGTCGCATACATGGTTGCTACATGATATATGAAGGTGTCTTTGTCTCCTTTTGTGGAGTCTTTATGGAAATTTCATGGGTCTCAAAGGATCCATGCACAACACCACTGATTTTTAGCACCTTTTCCTGAAAGGGCAATGAAAAGTAAGCAAGAACAGTTACATCAACGGATGATACTACAGTGCATTAGTATGTTATAGTAGAGGAGATGCTTTGCCACTTGTGGTCAGGCATTTCCTGACATAACCTTAGTATCAGTTTCTTTTAAAGAAGTACACTTTTTCATTGTATAATGATTATTTGCAATATGAACAAAATGTTAAAGGAAACAACCTAGACCCATCACAGTAAACTTGGATTGCATTCAGCCAGTAATTTTAATTGCCACACACTCCGCCATGCCTCTCTCTTCCCCGTGCCCTCCAAAAAGAATAACCCAAACTGACACAAGTAAAAAGGGGACAGGCTCTGCTATAAAGGGAGAAAATAAGTGTTTCGTAAGAGTTTTGCTTCCAAAAGGATCCACACAGAAAGACAGCACTGCAATTAGCATAAATCTACTTAAAGTACAAGCTGAAGTCACTGCTGTTGCTCAGAGAAGTTTGTGAAGTAGAGATTGACTTAAATACATACACTTCAGCCCTTTTCTGAAGCAGAATAGACATCAGTATTCCCCTTGCCATCACTTTCATCATTCTGCATTACTCTGGTTTAAAACCCAACTCAGATTTCTTTCCTAAGTCTGAAAGTTGTTCCCTGTCACCATTCCCCCAGAGAGGGCTGGGTGGGTGATGCCTGCTTTCCTTCCCCCATACCTCCTCCTCTACGCAACCAAAACAGTCCTTGGTTTACCCAGCACAAATCCCTCACTTCTGTGTGACACCCAGCTCTGAGCAGAGAGCTGCACAGCAGAGCTGGATGGGATTTTACAGTGAGACGGGTTCCAATGGGAAAATGACAAAAGTGTTGATACTGAGATGGTTCAAAATGCAGGGTTTATGCAGCCAGACAATCTTGCTACCAGAATGTGTGCCTCTGGAGAGGTGCCCATGGCCTGCTATGGAGCTGCACTTGCAAAGGTACCTGCTCACCATCAGTCCCACCAGACGGACTGATGTGGGCTTCATGGCCCCAGCTGATTTGCTCTACTTGGTAACAGAAAGGGCCATAAGGGATTCAGATCTCATTCAGACATGGGAAATTAAACTTCATGTTCACAGCCGTGAGAAGGCAAGCCTGCAAGCCCTGACTCCACATGGGGACCCAAATACCTCAGTCTGTGGGGCAAAGTCCACCCAGCTGGCAGAGGGCCTGGGCGGTACAGCAGATGTGCACAGTAGTATCCTGCAGTTTGGATTCATTTCCTCCACAAAACAGAAAGACCTGTCACTACCCATGTGCAGATCGGAGACACATGAAAAGACGGAGACATTGAGCCATATTGCTAGAATGCACCAGGCATTTCCCTGCCTGGTGCTAATGGTTCATGAAGAAAGACCCTTCCCAAGGCACCCCCCAATTCTGCCTGAAGGAGCCCTTGTGTGCTGAGTCAGCTCCAGGAGCAGACCCACCTCTCCCCATGCAGAGCTGCCACCCTCTCAGCAGCAATCTCACATCACCACATCTGGGGCCTGGGGGGTCACCCTTATAGACATGTTGTTTCAACTTTTCCTCTGCGTTTGTCATCTTCATTGTAGCTTTTCTCATTTCTATTAGCTCATGCTCGTCTCCTGCTCACATCATCTCATGCTTTAAAAAATATCCCCAAACGGAAAAAATAAAACCCCTTGTCGTGGTCACTCCTTGCCCTGATGGCCTTCTTACCACTCCTCCCCTGCTTGGCAGCAGACCTACTTACTATAACACAAGGAAGGACAAGAGAAACACCCCTCCCCCAAGGTTAGAAACAACAGTAATTGCTTCCCTAGGGCACGAGGGAAGATGTGAGAAGGATTTGTCCCTTTTTGGATAGTTTTGCAGAGGCATAGGGATGTGTCCCATGCAAGGCCAGGCCCACAAGCAGCGCACGCTTCTGCCCAGGCTCAGTGCTTCCTGCACATCTCAGGCTGCACTCTGTAACCCAAGATTAAATTCACTCCAAAAGAGCCAATAAAGTTTCGGTAGCCAAACCATGAAACAATTTCAAAAAACTCAGAAAAATTTCAGCATCACTGTGAAAGTATTTAAAATACACACACTCATGCTGGAAGATTCAGAACACATAAGAACTAGGTTAAAATAATGTTAAATATCGAAATTGACCCCCTGATACAAGTTACAGCTCTTCCATATGTCTGCCTTAGCTCATGCTTTTTTCTCTAAGACTTCAGGAGTCAAACAAAGAGCATTATACTAATTATATACTATACCATGGAGTATTTAGAAACAGCAATTCCTGTTTCTAAGAACTGCCTGAGGTAAAAAGGGAAAGCAAAAGCTTTAATTCCTGCACTTTGAAGTAAATCAATCCCTTAACATTATCTGAACAGGACTTGTATGAGGTAAATATTGTCTGGGTCAAAAAGCCAGTCTCACCCTTTTACATGCTAATATCAAGATATTCTAAGTACACAGTACAAATAGTGCAGGAAAAAAAAAAAAAGGATTTTTATGCCGATCAGGTTACCATTGTTTTTCCTCATATATCAAACAGGCTAATCAATCACAAATGTAAAACCTACAAAGCACAATAGAAAGTGCAAAACAGATTTATCAACGGTAAACAAATGCTGCAAAATCTCAATAGTTGATGATAGAAATTTACAAAACCTCTTGAAGAAGACTTAGGGAAAAGGTCTGATTCTCTGTTTGAGTATAAGAACTCTCCAGGGTAAATCTACATCATGAAAACTTCCTAACCACAACGACTGCACAGGTACATCCTGGTTCAGGCAGAATTTTTGCTGTATATGATCAAAGTCCTGGTCTATTACAGAATTACTTTCCTTCTTGCTATCATCTTTTATATCTTTTTCTTTTATATTTTAAGAAAAATGCATTTTATAATGAGCTCCAAATTTCATTCTTTTATTTAAAAATGCATGCATTTTAGCCTCCTAGCAATTTATAAGGTTTATTTCATAAGTCAATAATTTGTTGCCAGTCATATATGGGGATGTAGTCTACTTGCATACGCCTCTGTGTGCTAGGCATATGACTGCATTAGGCACATGCTTACTATTGGTTTTCAGTGAGCCTTTGACAATGAAAGAAGAAACATGTTTAGTTTAGTTCAGCCTGTTTCCAAATAAAAGAATCCTCAGTAGCATTTAAAATTATTTGCATTTATGTTCTTTAGTAATTTCATTTTGCTACACGTTGCTAAAAAGTGTGCAAGGTCCACTACCTCCCTTGCCTAAAAATACCCCACTTTCCCCTGTATGTATTTTCATACTGTAGATTGAAGCCCAGCACAAAGACATTCCAGTGTGCCTAAATGTATTATCTTCCTCAGAGGCAATGTAAATTGCCCAGCAAGGATGTCTGTGGCACTGTAGCTACATTGCATTAAGGTCCTGAACTGATTTGATTAAATCAGTTTAGGAATCTGTACACTGTAACGGCATGCTGCTATAGACCCAAACATTTAGGCATTAACCAATATGATGCCTCTCTTTTGGGCTCATTCCTAGCATTTACAACTCTAAGCCCTATATATGACCCACTTCAGATTGGGGTTTCCTAACTGTGCAACTGAGGATGAAAACACAACTCAACTTCTCCCTGGGACATAGTGAAGAGCTTAATCAGGTGAGCACCTTGTTCTGTGGCTCTGGACTCTGTAAAACATGGGAGAAGGCAGTTCAGGAGTTGAATGGAAGCTTATTCTTTATTTTCCAAAAAAAATATCTGCTGGAAGAACCTGGTAGTTACAGCTGATTTTGCACTCCAGGAGGTGTCTGTCTGAACCTCACCAGGAAGCACTGAACTGGGGTTTTGTATAACCTGGAAGACTTTAACCACCAATCTTCTGCAGCTGTGTAGCTAAAAAGAAATGCAACACCAGCTGCTCAAACAAAAGTTCAAGAATAAAGGCTGTCTCAAAACTGATAAGGGTTTTCAAGGCAAAAGGTTGAGAATATAAATAAGGACACCTCAGAGTTGTACAAATGAATAGAGCTGGGGCTGACCTACTGAAGGAAGCCATCACTAATGCTAACTGTATTGCTTCTCCAAATTTTTACCTATATTGGTACTTCTCTTTGGGTAACTGCCCACTAATCTAAGTTCACAAATGTTTATAAGCATTTGGTTGCACTCTACAAGCATTTATCAGAGGCACTGCTTTCAGCTTCACACAGATACAACTTAAGGTCCTATGGTGAGTCAAGATCAAAAAATGATCCCCGCAGGATTCCCTTTGGCTCACTTATTTACAATTTTCAGTTTATTCTGACTATGCTGAGTTTTTGGGTAATGAAACAACTTCATTGTTGAAAAGAAAATAATCACCTGGAGCATTAGAGTGCAAAACAACATATGAATGAATGAATGGAGTTAGAAAAAAAAAATTAAGCAAAACTTTCCTTTGCATCAAATACTGAGGAAACTGGCTAGCTGCAGTGATGACTGGCAGAAAAAAACCAGCAAATGTCAGCTGCCATCTTGGCTGTCCTGAGAGGTAACAAGATAGACTGCATGAAGATTTCCAGCAGATCCTTACATGGCAGCAGAGAAGGAAAAGGGTAACAGGTTACTTGAGTCTTTGTATAGTGACTCAGAAAGCAAAAAAATCACCTTTTATTTTTCCACAGCTCTTGTTTTGAAAAAACAGTTGAAAAGTTGTCAGAATTAAGTTCTATCAGCTAAATGAGAGGACTTTGCCAGCCTTTCTGACAGGGAGAGCTGCTGTGTGAGAGCCCTCTGCTCAATGGCTTCCAGCCCTTCATCTCTGCAGGATAGGGCGGCACTGGGAGTTAAGGGGAAGGAAGACTTGCCTTACCCTCTTGTTGCTTGTTCAGGTTTACAAGCTCATGTCAGTGGCTGCAATAGGTCGGTCAGGTGCAGAAGGCAGCTTCATGATGCAAACACTCATTAGCAAGGAGATGATGAAGACCCCTGTCACTTCGTGTTTCATCTGAATGTTGTCACTGATGTTCAAAAGGATGTTTGTTCAGGAATTTTAGAGATTTAGATTTTTCCCAGTAAGTGGTCCTGCCTGGAGATCTCAAAACACCATGTTTAGCAGCATAACATAACACGTGGAAGCAGCATAACAAAATGCTCGAACCAAATGTACTAGTCAACAGGGTGATATTTTAGCCCACTTACCACTTTAAAGTAATCATAGGCAGATGGACAGAGCCCTTGAATATGTAGTGAATGGGCATACACTGGACTACAAGGTGAGCATGTGCAAAATATTGTGCTCTTCTAAACATGGTCCGGTCCTTAAGCGATATCTCAGTTCTGTGAAGAGTTTCTATGGAATAAAACAGCACCTGTCACTATATTCTTTCTCTCTGTGCTGACAGAAAGATGCAGTAATGCTGAAGAGAGAAGTTCAAGCTGAAGACAAGCTTTTTGCTAAGGGATTCTTCATGTTCCACATCCACTACAGTACCTCAGGATTTTGTCTCCAGCTCCAGATGTTGGGTTCCTAGCGATAGCTCTCATCCCTATCTTTCTGCGTCCATTTTCCACTCCTTCCTTCCTGTACCTAGCCATCAGCATGCACAAACTCAGCAAGCAACTTACAATCCAAATCATGTCCCTATACACATACCTGCACAGGCATGTGCAGAATTGTCCTGGGAATCTCTAGCACAGTTCTCCACCAGATTACCTGGTTGGGCCCTAATTAAGGACGCTTCCCGCAGAACTTAAGGGATCTAATCTTTTATTTGCAGGTCAAAAGTATCAGTCACAGAATCACCTCAAAAATTAAAAGCTACAGATCAAGAATAAAGAAACTTGCTTTGTTTAAGTACAATGCATCACAGACTATAAAAGTGTGGGTGCTGCTTTGGGGCTGTGAAATCATTCAAGCAGCAGAGGCAAGAGCTACTAAAACTCGTCAGGGACAAAGTCATGCCATCTGGATTTCCAAAGCTTTTGAAAATGCATTTGGAAATGAAAAACACACAACAGTTAATGCACTAGATATTTCACACCAGTCGACTAAGATGCAGATATCCAATTTACAGATAACACAACAGCCTCTTTTCCCTTAGTCGTAAATTCCAGGATGATCAGATTCTGAATAGCACTCCCAGATACAAAAGAAAAATAGGGCAGATGATGAATATTTTATCGCTGAATTCTTGCTATACATAATCATATTATTTTATTATCTCATGCCGTGCAGAAAAAACACAGGAAATGAGGCTAGATTTGTGAATGATAATAATAATTTGTCAAGCTGTTTGATACAAGGGTGAAAATACAATAAACATGATTTTAAAAGTTGAGATAGGAAGACTGGCTACTGCTATGAAATGGGAAAATGTGGAAGTGATTTAAGGGTATTAAAGGAATGTAAAAGAAACCATGATAGAATAATTATATAGCAAGAACAACAAAATAAAGCACAAGAAACACTAAGAAAAGCTGTATCCATTAAGACAAAAGGTAACCATTTTGACAGTCCTGGGAAGGAAAGATGAAACTCCCTCTCCTTACACATCTCCACTCAAGTTTCACCTTGACTTAGAAAAAGCTAATTCCTTTAGTACACTGCACTTTGATTATGCATAGATGGGGTATACCTTCTGCTAAGGGTATTCAGATACACATATTCTAATTCACTTTTCCAATAGTATTTGTTAGCATTCACATTTCCTTATGAATAACCACATGAAATGACATGTTTCAGTGTATTCAATCCCAGTGTTAATCCAGCACTGAAAACAAGCTGCTTTTAAATAAAATATTCTAAGAAACCAACCAAAACATATCCAGCTGAAGCAGGTTGCTCAGGACCTTCTACAGTTGGGTTTGGATACCTCTAACGATGGAGGGTCTTTAATGCCATTTGACAGGGATAAAACCTGGCTAGAGTTGCTATCTATATGAGAAATAATGACCCTGGTGTTTCAGTCACTAGCAAAGAAATGGAAACATGGCCCACAGATAAGGTAATCATATTAGCTTTGGCCATGGTGGCCTGGCATTTCAGGTGTTCCTAACTGTTCCTAACTGCTCTCTCTCTGTATTTTATTCTCAGGAAAACACTTTAAAACGTAAAAAAGAAAAAAACCCATAACATTAGAAAATAAAAACCCCCAAATTTGGATGACATAGCTTGGAGGAAATTGATGGAAAATTTCAAAGCTGTTGCTTTTATTTTTTCAAGAAAGTGGTTATCCTCATTCCTGATCTATCTTTGTAAACTTCAAGCATCTCCAGGTATCCACAGTTCACTAGGGATTACAGACAGCATAAATAATACTCTAAACATGAACTTTTAAATATTAGGTTTACAAATAATAATCAAAGATGAGGACAGATGTAAATATTTATGTACCTACAATCACTCAAACTGTCTGCCTGACACTTTGGCGTGTAACAAGAACTAGTATCTCATGCCCGGGCATCCAGCTGTCAGATTCGATTATTTTAGTTAGGTTCCCTCATACCAAGATTAGACGGTCTGTACCAAGCTTGACTGAGGAATCAGATTGGACAAATCCCTTTGTTTATGATTCTAGTAGAAAACGGTTAAAGCAAGCTCTTCTGATCCAGTAAAAAAAGCCCTTGAAAGCAGTGGGTACCTCAAATACCTGAAAGGCATGCAATTAGTCAACCTCTGAAAACTTCTGAGAAAGATACCAGAGAGAGAGCTCCCCTCAAGGTTCCCACATACCCTTCCCCTCTTACTTAAAAAAAAAAAATAAAAGCAGAATGGAGACCTAAACCGTGTTTCAGATATTTTTCTCTCTAATATAATCTCAGGGGTCATGTGTCAATTATCTCTAGAAAAGCCACTCAGAAACTAGAGGTTGCACAGGTCAAATTAAAGCAGGTTTTCTCCTTGGCTTGCAGGTGGTGCAAGAGCACTCTAGGATCTCATGATTTTTATGTCCTTTCATCCTGACTTTCAGTGAATACTGCACTTCAAAGCCTTTTTGGTTTGAAGAAACAGAAACAGGGATCTTTATGCAAATGTTTCCCTGTTGTTTTTATTTCTAAATTGAAACATTAACTGTACCAATTTCCGTTTCAGAAGTAATGTATGGCCTAGTATGTCAACAGAGCCATGCTAATGTGGCTAGCCTCTGCGTTTACCAGTCCAGCACTAAAACCCCACAGCAACACCCGAAACACACACCTAGAAGAGGTGTACACACATGAAGCACCATTATGCATTGCTACATGTACAATGGAAGGCCAGACATTTCCATCCTAGGAGATGTAGAATATTGTGCTGCTGAATACGCATCCATAAGCAAGTGTAAGGCATGAATGGATTTTTTATCACTTCCCCTTTTGACCTCTAGCCTCTCCCAAGGACTGTAATTTAATATCAAAGGCTGATCTCAAGCATTTCCTTTGTGCAGATATATTGTATATAAGACAGGAAGGAAGACCCTTTACTGCATTTATGTGATCTGTTGCTGGCATGGTGGGGAGAGGCAGAGAGACCATGCAATAGTAAGAGTGGCATTTCAATGTGTTAAGGGACTAGGAAAACATATCCATTGCCCTGTATTTCCTTATGTGTGTATGTTTAACCTCCTTCAGGTGTCCTGTATTTCCCATAGGAGAGCTTCACAGCTCTCTGGAACCTCAGCCAGGTTAATAAGAGAGCCAAAATATTTGTCCTAAGTTATTTATCTCCCTGCATGTCATTCTGATAGTTTCTCTTGAGAGTAAAGCATGCCACCTTTCCAGTGAAATACATGGACCTTACTTTCCAGTTTCACTGAAGGTAATTATACTGTGTTATCAACCTTGGCCTGGCTGCTCTAGGTGCAGAGCTTCAAAACCAAACCAGAGTTTCACTGAGGTACCTTAAATATAAATTTAAAAACTCATGTACTGACCCATAAGCCAGTGACTGAAGCCTTATACTTTTACTAGTTTTGACTAGATCAGGGAAAAAAGGTAGATATTTCAGATCAAGTTCTTTAGATAGGAAAAATGAATACTAAAAGTTAGATGTGACGTATCTATCCAATTGCATAAAGTACAGCTGTCATAGTCCAGTGCATGCACCAGCCCTAAGACACTTATCTGACACAAACAGTATTAGCACCCCCCCCCCTCTTCTGTTAAAGAAAACCTTACCTTTCAGCTATGGATTCCCTTGGGAAATAAAAATCCTCTCCTGCAAGGTAGGCAGCTGCAGTTCCACCTCCGAAGTAAGCTTTCCTTAAGAGAGGGGCAATCCGATTGTTTACCAATAGTGCTCCTAAACCAGTCGGGAATCCAAAGATTTTATAGAATGAGATGGGGATAAAGTCAGCTTGGTGAACTCCCAAGTCTAAGGGAGAACTGCTCACATACGAAGCTGCATCTAGCAGAACAAACCACTTCCCTGGTATTTTGATGGGGCAAAGTTTTCCAGATTTTATATCCTGTATCCATGAAAGGGGATATTTGGTACCAGAAAAATTGCTCTGAGCGGGGTAAGAGAAAAGATGAGGTGTCGTGCAGTTTTGTTCTTCAGCTGATAACCTGTTTTTTTCTGATAACAAGATTTCCTTTGGTTTTACTGGAACAGACAAGACATTCATTGAGGTGGTTATCCCCCTAATACCCACCACAGATGTGTGGCTGTCAGTTAGGTAACAAAATCGACTGCTGGGTTGCTTTATGCCTTCAGGTATCCAAGGGAATGCTTCTGCAACCAGTTTAAGTGCAGTTGTGCATCCAGATGTGAAAATGATGGTGTAATCTTCAGGAGTAGTGTGAAAGTGTTGTAATATTCTGAAAAATTGAAAAAAAAAACCAAAAACAAACAGTTATTTTCTGATTTTTCTATTTTATTGCTGTGTGATATATTCCCCCCCACCCCCTGCATATATTCTTCTACTCTGACACCTGATACGAATAGAAGTAGATAGGTTTTTCCAAATACCACAATACATTTCAACAAGTGTACTCAAATAATTTTGCCCAGGACAACACACTCTT
>NW_009919687.1:33805-58073 GCF_000696875.1 Nestor notabilis
TCCCTTGTTCTGAATATAGTGGCCAGTCTGGTCCCTCAGTGGGATCAGAATCAAGCCTGCCTATGATTAAAATTACATTGTCCTTGAGAGAACCCAGTTTTATTTACAAACTATTAGGGTTTTTAGTTTACAAATTATTTGGAGCAGACAGTATCTTCCAGTTAAAACAAAATAATCTACTTAGATACTGGGAATCACAATTAAGGGTCACAGCATTCAGCAGAAAAACCTCAGCATACAGCTTTGCTCCTTGCTTACATTATTAACAATAGAAACAGAAGACAGCAAGAAACAACATATGCTTCCTGTGTGTCTTATGCACATAAGGCTGTAATCTCTGTAGTCTGCAAAAATAGCTTAAAGCAGAAGCAATTTAATGTCTTCCAGTATGCCAGAGTATGGGAACTTAAGCAAGCCAGTCTACACTACACGCTTGTTGATGCCTGGATAGCACCTTGTTGGCTCTAAACTACCTTTTGTAATCACCATCTAATGCACCTTTTGGTACCAATGCTAGCTTGTGCATCTATTATAGTTTTGCAGCACGCAAGATGGGTCTTCTCAGAGGCTGAAGAACAGCTTAAATTCAGTCACCTTTCTTACCTTTTTCACCTGATGAAATTCCTCTGAATTAACTTTTAGAAAACACCTACTCATATTAACAGGAAATGTTACAACCAGCTGAGAGACACCAGCTTCAGTGCATGGAGAAGAGCAAACAAAATTGGACCAGGGCATAAGTGTTGTGGCTGATCAATGCTGTCTGGTTTTAAAGGAAGGTAAGAGGTAACAGGGTTTCTCAGTGCATCTCTCCTGCTGCACGGTGTTTCCGTGAGCAACATAATGTATTAGTGCTCTCCAAGCAGCTGACACTCTGATCTGACTAATTCCAAGGTACAGACCAGCATTTGGAGAGTTTAGGAACTCTGGTTCCCAATGTGCATCATTAAAAGATTGCATGTTTTATGTAAAAGGAGATTCCCTTCCTGGAGCAGGCAGAAACTGAAGACACAGTTTAAATGTAAGCTATGCTAAAGGTTACGTGACAAATTCAAGCTAAAATTTCCCGAGCCATAGGACAGCAAAGAGAAATGCCTGGAAGTTGTATGTATCCAGTCTGAAACACAAATATTACAGGCAAAGGGTGGTAAAGCTGGGGGTGTGGGGTGCAGCAGTCAAAGATTAAACACTGGAAAAGAAAAAATTGCAATGACCGTGATGATTAGGACTAAAACACACCCTGAAAAGGCCCACTGAAATGATACTGTTAATACTTTTCTCAGTTGAAGGAAAGTCTTATTGTATTGGGACGTACAGGATGCAACAGATGGATTCATAGGCTCAAATGAGAACTGGGTTTCTTCAGAACCTAATTTTTTTAAATCTGATGCAATTGGTAGGTATTTTACGTCTTCTGGAAATGAAGACAGAATTTCAGCTTTTATGAAAGACACCAGCAGGTCATGGATTTAAGCTTTAAACGTTCTGAGAAACCATTTGAAAGAGTTCTGAAATAGATCTGCCAGCGGATAGCTGCTGCAAGCATTCACACCTCCAGACACAATCCTTAAAGGCTGTGCTCAGAGAAACCAATCTTCTCCATTAGAGTTTAGAAACCGTATGAGGAAGGAAGATGGGGATAAACAGTGAAGCTTTTGTATTGTGTATTGAACTGACAGCCTGCCTCATTCATCATGGTGACCTGCTCTTTCTAGTCTCTGAATCACATCTACTCCCCCTTCCCCTGCTATGAGCTGCACAGCCTTTCCCACCATCACCCATACTACAGCTTGAAGCATGCGTGTGTGCCCTACAGGGCACCTGACTGAAGAAACCTGAAACACTCAATTCCAGACACCAGCTTCTGCTGAAGTTAAGGTTTACTACTCAGAGCCATGCCATGAATTCAGTCCTGATAGCATTCTGCCTTTATTCTCCTTTTCTTGCATTCACCTAGATACAGAAAAGGTGGAAAGCAGGACAAGCAAAAGTCCTACCTTCTTCAAGGAGATAATAGGAGAGTGTTAGAGTCTTGTTTCTAGGGGAAAGGAATTGTGGAAAGTGGATTAGTAAGGGGGCTGAGTCTTTGTGTTTATGGACATAATTTGGCATGTATTATCTTATGTGGCTTATTTTTGTATGCACTACAGTCATATTGGATAGGTTTTGGAATCATTACACTGATATAAACACAAATTACAACAAGGCTGTTCAATTCTGAGAAAAATTGACAATTAAGTATTCAACTTTCTGTTTTTACTTCTGTGAGCAGTAGGCCAAGTTATGTATTCACATGTATGAGCACACACAGAATACCTTTCCAGTTAATAACACAGGTGACAGGAGCAAATTCTTAATACTTAACATCTTTTCATAAGAGCAAGCTGACAAGAGCAGCAACAAAAAGCACACTGAAGACCCTTATGAAATCTGCTCCTCTTCTTCTCTATGCTTTCTTCACCCTCCTCCCCAAAAGCTGAGTGGGAGGTGAGACACAGCTAGGCAAAATGCCAAATTTTGCTCAGGAATAACAACCTGCAGTTCTCCATCAGAATTGTATTCACTTACCACAGCACTTAATTTGACCAAAAGACACTGTAAAATGACAATAGCTGGAATGCAGGAATGGTGGGTCGGGATTTAATAATGGGATGCTGTTGCCCAACCATGAATATCAGAGCCAGTGAGTACCTTTTTTAAACATCTTCACAACTTTATAAACCAAAAAGTATTATTTTGGGTTGTTTAAGCTCACAAATAGTGAGAGAACAAAGCTCATGCACATTGGTAGTATTTCAACTGTATTTAGTTTTAAATCATGCAAATTCAGAAACAGATGAAAAATTCTGAAAAAAAACTCCATGACATAAGACTGATGCATTTATCTGTTCAGTTCAGTACCAGACAGTGACTTTCACATGAAAAAAATCAAGTTGGAGGGTAAGATTTTCAAAAGTGCCCAAATGAATTAGAGCCATTTTTTGTAAAAGGCATTTAAGTTCCTAAAGCTAGAGAAACAATGAAGTTACGTTCCTAACTTCAATAAGAAACAGGTTCCTTTGTGGATCTCATTAGGTACCTATTTGCATTTTGAGTCTCTAAATGCCTCATACAACTGCTATGACTCCAGTACTTGAAAAAGAGTTAGAATTTTCAAAGTCATACTTATGTTTTGACTGAGCTATTTCTAACATTAAAAAAGGAAAATAAATAAGGCAATAGCAACTGAGATAAGGAAATTTCCTTCTCCAGAATGACTTCTGATGTGCAGAGCAGAAGAGCTGAAAGCACCTCAGAATAAGGTTTATAAAATGAATACCACAAACTCCTGAAACAGAGCAGCAGTGCTATGATAAAATCAGAGTAGTCAGGGCCAGAAATCTGCAATACATCTCAATGACTTCTGCAGCCCACAGTACTACATCCTCTGTTTTGACATGAATATTGGAAAGCACTGGCTATTACGCACAGAGTTCCTAATGCTCTCTGTCTGCGTGTAAGACATACCCCATTACAGTGAAATGCAGTTCACCTTTATTGCACTCCTGTAAGATTTATAGCCATATATAAGGTTGTTCTTGGCAGCAGGACTAAAGACTTGCAGTGGAAAACTGATAGCTTGATGTACTATAGCTCACAGCTGCAAACAGCAAAGGTATTTTATAGTATTACAAATTTCCACTTTTCAAAGGATTCTTTGGAAGAAATGACTGAAAAGATAATTGTCTCATTAAACATACTGATATGTGCCATCACCAGGAAGTCAGCACAAAGGCTGAGAAACTTGACCCAATACCTTGCATTCAGATTGGCAAGGAGGGGAAGGAAGCTGCATGCTCCATCTTTGTAGTACATCAAAGACTCACCATGACTGGCCACTTCTTCTCCCCCTCCTCTCACCTCCTCAAAAGCACGCAGATCACAACATAAGGAGGTCAATAACGTGTAGCCAAGAAGCCTGTCCAGGGAGAGGCCACTGCAAATGCCCTCACTTGACCACACTTCCCTTGTATTCTGAGACCTCTGTTAGCTGGTGTTTAATCCTTTTAAAACATTGACATGCGAGTTTTGTATCTTTATGACTTCTACTGAGACAAAACTAAAGTAAACACTGCTAAGGAAAACCAATTAAATTTCAACCAAGCTTGCTGACTCATTTTATACATTTAATGAACACATAATTAATAAAATAATGGGCTTTATATTTAAACCTATATATAATCAAGCCATATATTTTGAGGGACTAGTTCTATTACCTAACTTATCTAACTCAACAGCCTGAATTAATAGTTTAATTAGAACGAGACACTCCACACTGCCACTGGCAGCTCTGTGGAAGGTAAAGGCTACTGATTTGTTCAGCTACCTTAGGTACACAGCGTCACCCAAAGTTAGATGAAAGGGATGCCCTCCAAAGCTGCTACCTGGCTGCTATTACCTCATGCAAGAAACCCCATGTTCCTCCTCAGCACTAGGTCTTCATTTGTGGCTCTCGGCAGCAGATGGGGAGCAGTGCTCCCACAAATGTACAGATGTCCGTATTATACCATTTCCATTACAGACACTCAAATGTTAATTTATATGGCTTTTCTTCCATGATTCTAAGCTTTAAATACTTCTAAATATGCTTTATAACAGCTTCTCCACTCTATTCATATTTACCATTTTGCAAACACCTGTAGAAGCTGAACAAGAAATTCTATTGCTAGGTTTGGGTCCTTCCACACTTTAATTCCAACTGGTGCAAACATTTAAATTTCTAGTTGGCAACATCAAAATATGGCCAAGAAGTTTCTGATTTTCATGTTTTATATTTGTATTCACATTTTTATTTAGATTGTATATGAACTTTCATAAATACAGTGATTTTCTAGCCAGAAAAAAGACTCCTTTTAAAAGTTTAAGTATTGCCATTGTAACAAGAGATGCAGATTTGAAGACAGAAGCATAGTTATCCATTTAACAGTACAAGTTTAAGTAACACTTTGTAAAGGCTACTTTTCAGCTTCATATTTATATATAAAAATTATTTCTTATCATAAATTTTTTCCATTGTCATGCTACTCAGGATCACAAATCCAGTTTGGACTTGTACTAAGAGGTGCTTAGCTTGGGCCTCGGAAATTTCATCACACTGTTTTCTGCTCTACAGAAACTATGAAAAGATGATACACTGTTTAAGGAATTGGTTTTGAATGAATGACAATTAAAAAAAAAAAAAAAGAATTCTGAGTCAACCAAAATGTTTTATTTTGGTTTAGGTTTTGTTTGTCCTTTTTTTTTTTTTTTTTTTTTTTTTTTTTAGTGGGGAACACTTTTCATAACTGGTGTTTTTATTCTTTCCACACACAAGGACAAGAGAGAGTTATATACAGTGGCTGCCTTTACATTTCTGGGTAAGAGCATTTTAACCTTTCTCATTTATTAATTAAGGGTCAGGTCCAGCTATCAATGCAGTCAATTGAAAAACTCCCATCAACTTTGCTGAGGGATCCTAAGATCTTGCAAACGGCTGTGGTTGTTACAGACACCAGGACCTGAACCCTGCTTTTAGGCTTAACTTAATGTGCAGCAATAGTTCTTCTGCATGTGTTTTTCTCTCTGTGTATATGCAGAAAAAAGAACAGAAGATGTGGGTGTCTTCATTCAAGCCAGCACAGAATGGTACTGTAAAGAAGCACATACTGCTTAACAAACAAACCAATTTTCCTTAACTTCTCTCACTGACAGACGTGAAAGCTTAGTTTAACTGGTTACAGCTACATCCATAAGGGGGATGCTCTGGTTCAACAAACTAAAAGACAAGTCTTCTGACTAAGAAATGTCTTATATTTTGTTTTGTAAAGACAAGGTCTATTCAGTCAGTATGTCACAGCACCAAGTTAAATTCTCATTGTCAATTGCCAATCCAAACAAAGGCAAACTGAAATCTATGAATATTTTTAAGGATCAAACATATTTAAGCAGGAAAAAAAAAAAATCTATCAAGTCTGTCCTCCTCCAGCAAAGCATTAATTTAATGAAAAAGCCCTTGTAAAGTTCTGGGTTTTTTCTCTTAAAGCAGTATTTTCAAAAGAAATCTATGCCACATCATCTCTGTGACCTGTGCAGCTAACTCAGCAGAGGTCCCATGGATTAATAGCTGCATAAGGAAGAGCACTGGGATAAATAATAATTTATAGCTATCTCTCAAAGTTTGGTCAGTCCCTTTTCTGTTTCAATTTCCTTTCTCATACTAACAACACACAAATTTAAACCTTTCAGAGAACATGCTAACTGTGAGCTAGGCACCCACTGCTCTACTTATTCTCCCTTGTTTCATCCACATAAACTTGTTTTCTGATCATTTTCCTCAAAAGGCACACATTCTGAATCCAGCTTCTTCCCATTTCTGCTTGCATGAGAGTGATTAGGATCTCACCCATTTACACAACTGCTGCTTATGGCAACACTGAAATCAACTCCCTGAAATATATGGTTAGCTGAAATGCACCTCTTAAGCTCCCTTGGCACAGGTAGGTGATGGAAAAATCCCTCCCTTTCTATCTGAAAACATTACTTGCTTTAGGCATTCATGCTCAGCCATCTGAATTGAAGCGTTATAATCCTTTACATTTATTCTGCTAGGCATTGCCCAATTCACTGGAGACGGACTGGAAATACCCGTTTGCTTACAAAGGGTCATAGTTGATCTTCACCAAATACATCCCCTCTCCAATTCTGCAACGCTGGCAGCACAGCAGAATGCTTGGAGTTTCCTTTGTACAACGTCTTCAGAAGAGCAGAAACTCTTCAATGGCTACAAAATGTCTTCTTGCAGGAAAAGATGCTTCGATGAACAAAGCCTATAAGAAGCACACCCCCTGACCAAAAGGTATTGACCCTCATCACAAAGCACACGTCCAGAAAGCATTCAGTGTCACAGCAGGCATACTGACAGAGCAAACTAAAATTCACGGTGGTATTATGGCACTGTATATAACCAGAGGAGTGAAACAGTCGGAAGGAATCACAAAAATCATAAAATCTGACACTGCGGGCTACTTGTTGGTACAGTTTGTTCTAACACACAAATATAACTCCTCTCATTGACAAAGCCTATAACTCCTATAACTTTCTAGATGTGGCAGAAACCCCTAGGTAACTGTTTCCTTTGAAATTAAATAGTTATTTTTCTGTGTACAGAGGAACGATCAATAGCTACATGATTTTAAAACCACTTTGTGGATATTTTTTGTGAGTTAGACCAGCCAGATCCGTTTACTCCAGTGCTTGAACAACTGCCAAGTATTTGTAAATCACTTGTGAATCCTGGTATTTTCATTAATTAGGACAGAAATGACTCTGCAAATTTATACCATAGGTCCTTCAAATGAAAATCCACCACCTGCTATTCAGTCAACCAAGAAGGAAATGAAAAAAATAAACCATATTTTAGGCAACCATTTAAGGAGGACTAGATATGAACAGCAAACAGCTCATGAGCAAACCATTCCAAGCAGTATTTGCACAAACTAACTGCCAAATAGAAAACTACAAATTAATCTGAATCAGTTTGTAAATCATTCATGTATTAGAATTCAAAGTATTTTTGCAGCAAATCTTAGCAGTCACCACAAGGAAGCAAAATCAAAACCAAACATACGAAGATTTTATACATGGACTAGCATATTGCCTCAGCTGCTGTCTAGGCAACTTCAGCAAGAGATGTTTCCATCACAGTATTTTCTTCATCAGGTAGACGAAAAAACTAAGGTCACTGTAATTTCCCTTGCCAAACTCCTCTTACCTATCACAGACAGCAAGTTTTTTATTTAGGCATCCCCTAAGCAGAAACAAAGA
This sequence comes from Nestor notabilis, assembly GCF_000696875.1. Classification (NCBI taxonomy): domain Eukaryota; kingdom Metazoa; phylum Chordata; class Aves; order Psittaciformes; family Psittacidae; genus Nestor; species Nestor notabilis. The sequence goes on from NW_009919687.1 coordinate 41,648, forward strand.
ATGCATTTTGGATTGGTTGCCTGGTATTTTGGATTATAAAGAGCAAGTAACTACGCATAGCTTCTAAAGCATAATCCCACATCTCTTATACTATCCAGCAACAGTTAGGCTTATTCTATGGAGCAGGAGTCAAGCACAGATATACGCTCATTACTTACTAACTCTTCCATTATTTATCTAGTCTGCATTTTTACTTTGGGATGGGACTAAAGTAGGTTTGAGAGGCAGTAGGAGAGCAGTTACGTAGATGAGCCTGTGCAACTCCTGTGTACTGGGGGTTTCTCTGTGGTGGCTCTAAGCAAGTCCATTCCTGTGCTGTGCTGGGGATCAAATCACAGCAGTTACGACAAGGTGCCCTTGTCCCTAACACTCCCATACAGCTAGCAATCTTCTTCCACCCTCTTCTTTCTGAAGTTTAAGGACTCACATGTGTTGGCTGAACCCAGGACAACATGTCTGACACATCAAGACTCAATCACTGTTAACTAATGGTTAAACAATGGATACATTAGAGCCTATAGCCTGTGAGGAGTATAGCTGCCTGCATCCTCAGTAGGATGCACCACTTGGCAGACATCTTCACAATACTGAGAACCCTCTGATGGTTCCTACTCCAATTCCTGTTCTGAAACAAAGCTTTGAAACTAATCTTGACACATATCAACTGCAAATAAAGATAGCTATATCAGTGATCACATATTTACTGCTGCCTTTTTGTATTAACCTGTTCCTCTGGAAAAAAACTGCAAAATGTAGGGTGAAAGGAGACAAAGACAAAACACTTTAATGTCAAAAGGAGCCAACTACATAAAATGGACCCATGGCAGTGATGAAGTACTCTGATCCCACATGCCCAGAAGCTCAGAAACTGACCATTTACAGCATAACCTTTTTGATCCACCTCTTCAACGTATTTCCACTCTAGGACTGATGGCCTGACTACAAAATATCAGTATGCCCCTAGCCAGAACTTTCTTGCTCATGGGGGGAAAGAAAAAAAAAGATGAAGAAGGGATAATTTCTTGCAACTCATAAACGGCCTGTACAGTGACTTTACATTTACTTGGGAAACACTTAAGCCCACAACTTTAGAGGTACTCAGGTGCTTAAATAGGAATTAGATTATTTTGTTAATTTGGGCCTCAGTTACCATGGTGACAGGGACTATGCAAACACTCATACAAAAATAAGCCTTATTTCATCAAGGGTTGCTTTTCAAGTACTATGCTTTTGTCTGGAAATGACTTTAGATGGAAATGTTAATCCAAAATCACCTCAGTCTGCTTTCAAAATACAGAGGCTTACATAAACTCATTAATGCAATTCAACAGCATTTTACTTTACATGGTATAGGTATCCCAGGCAAATTATATAAATCCTCAATAGCAGTTTGTACTTCCATTTGCTCTGGAGAAAAGCCACAAGAGAGAATCCTGGAAGACTGCTGGCCACAGTTTATTTGTTTTTCATATGGTGTGATGGCTCATCTCAGCAGTGTAGCTCTCATTTTGCTTTTTAGAAAGAACACTGAAGCATTTCACACAAAACCACAAAAGAACCTTCTATCAGTATGAAGGGCAGTGAGAATGACAAGAAGAGCAGAGCCAGTAACCCTTGGCATATTTTGTTCCTGAAACCTGCCAGACCCTCATACTTTGGTAAAACAGTGCACTATCTCATCAGTTGTGAGTTAGAAATAACATGATACCATAACTGCAAGTGAAACCATCCCAGTGGCCATAATTGCAAAAATACTCAAGAGCAAAAGGCTTTTCTGCTTGTTTGTTGATTTGACCAAAGGATTCTCGGTGTCTGTGTGTCCTGCACTCTGCACTGAGCCAGGTTCATGTTTTGGCTCAAACAGCCCCATGATTTCCCAGAAACTATGAATGGACGTTAAGAGTGTTCTGCCTGTCAAGTTGCTCTTCATTCACATTAAATCCTGACAACTGTGCTTCCAGTGATCCTGACAGTTGAGGGAGAAACGATGCTATACATGATGGATACAACAAGGCATAAATGACTATTGAGGGATACTCTTGGCTTGACTTAAAACAGAACATGGTTGCAATCTACAACAAACACGTTAGGGAACAAGGAACAATAAAAGCATTCTAAGGAGCTCACCAGTGGCATTTTTAGAATCATAAAAGAAAAGAAGCTTAGAGGCAACTTAAAACCCAGAGCAACAAGGAACCTCTGTAAAAATGCCGTTGCTTTACTAATTGAACAGAAAATATTAATCAAACTCAGCCACTGCATGTGTGAGAGAGAGCTTAGAGAAATGGGTGCGGAAATTAAGTAATGCTGTTTAAAGTGCCCCATTAGTTAATTCTGATATAAATTAAAGCTGCTATTGATTAGAAAGTTCACCCCAGAGGATGTATGTTAAGTAACCTTTCCTTCTTACAATTAGTGCTGCCTGGCAGCAGAAACCCTCATGAAATCAAAAGTAACTAAAGAGTGTACTAACAACCATCATTTCCTATAATCCTTTTACACTGCATCTTCATCTTACAGAGCTGCTAGGCAGAAAACCTAAGCCAGAAAATGTGGCTGCCCTGGATTTCTCTTTTTCTCACTATCTGTTTCCTACAAGATACAAATGTGACCCAGGAGGCCAGGAAATCCAGACGTGAGATGGTCAGTCCATATGAGAATAGACACCTATAATCCATCCATTCTGGGAAATATTTTAAATAGCAAATTCATCATTGCTGGGTACCAATGCAACCTCACTAAAGCCTATTACATCAGGTAAAGAACAATACTTTTGAACCTGTTTCTTACTTCTCAAGTATGTCACCCTGTACATGAGAGCCACAGAAAAAAAAAAAAAAAGTCAAGAAAAGATTCTCAAAATGAGCTGAGGACTACTCACATACACACAATATTGCCATGTATAGGATAACATAACCTGCTCATCTGAGACAAAATGCTTAACATGTTGTAGGAAGAGACCCACAGATCATACCTTCAGAACAGTGATAAAGTTGTCTTTTTAAGTTCAAGATTTTTGATAGAATAAAACCAGAAAAAAAAACCGCAAGATGGAAAAATCTCATCATGGTTTACTTCTTTGACAGGTCATTTTAAATGGGATGATCAACACTTAAGAACATTTGCAATATTCTTCTTTCTTATTCCAAATATCAAGTATCTTAGGAAAAGAAAAGTAACAAGTTGCAGCTGACAACTGAAATCTGTGTTGTAGCCTTTCAGTACTTCACTTAAATGTGCCAAGCTAGAAAAGCAAGAAAACAACTTCTTGATTACACGTACATACACAGAAACTACCATATTCAGACTTGACTAATTTCATAACACAGTTGGTCCATGATCATGCACCAACAAAAATGTGAGATATATTTTTATTCATTGCAAGATTTCTTAAATTTCATTGTTGTTGAGGGCAAGGATTAATCATTCTTGGTTTTACTGGAAAATGTGTGGTCATTGCAACAGAACTAATAGTTGTGCCATCACTGTTGCAATTCCTCTATCAGTGTATGCATGTGCAGGGGCACATGCGTTGTTACATACTCACAGTTTCATGAAAGGAAGCCCTTTCTGGGAAAAATGTGGTCTAGAATTTATTTCTGCTGGGATCCAAAAGTCCTGAAAGTGTATTCAAGCTAAAACAAAAGACTGGATACATTCGTGCATTACTTTGTACAGTGATTAAACCCCTTTGGGAAAAACGTAATTGAGTGAATAAATCTTACACTAAACATGGATTTAACCTATAACCCTCTTGCATTAGTGAATTTAAGCATTCTATAAATTCATCAAAATTGGAAAGCTTTATTAATGGCCGAAAAAAACATATTTCACAAAAACTAGAAATTGCAATAGCCTCTGTGTTACACTGCAGCATCACATTACAATAGGCTGACTGTTGTGCAAGTGATCTCTTCTTAAATACAAACCAGATGGGATGTGAGTAACATGATTTGATCGGAGATTTAGAGATCTACCAAAGCTGTCCTCCACAGCGCTGGCCTAAAACTCCAGCAGGATCAAGTACGATTTCATACCCACAAAGCAGGAGAGCAGAATTTCAAGATGTTTACCATACAAAGATTTTTCAGATAAAATCTACTGACTTTTCTGCTCTGTGTACTTTTTAACTCTACCTCTCATGATTTCAACACTGTTTCTGAAGATTTGTCACAACTCTGATGCTTTGATATTAGCTTTGGCAAATTCTAATATCATGAGGACCAGAATGAAAAGTGTAGAATATAGTTGATGAATATTTATTCAGAGTTCTGAAGACACCCATTTTACGTATGTCTGTGCCCTTTGTACATTGCTTTCTGCAAACATCCCAGAAAATGTACAGTGAGTATGAATGATTAGAGAATGTTCTGGGAAAGTAAATATTGAACTTGTAATTGTACACTAGAAATCTGATTCTAAGGGCTATGTTCTAAAAGCCAAAGGCAGAAGCTTAACACACCCTGTGTGTCATCAAAGGGTTCAAATTTTTAATTGCAAGATCTCAAAATGAATTGCTGGCAAGCGCTCCATCCAACAAGGATGTCAGCAGAAATTATTTGCTGAATAACAAACCACACTGAAGAGCAGTCTAATTTTTATGGGCATTTTCCAGAATAAGAGATATGGAATTCCTAACACAGAATAAATAATTGTGTTTTTTCTCCAGCTCACTGTCATGAGGTCACTAGGAATTTGTCCAGAAACAGTCACCAAAAGGAAACTTTTTTTGCAGAAGCTGTATTTAAAAGACAATTAAATTCCAGAGGGATGTGTGAAAGCCCATTTTACTGCAATACATATTTTTAGCTATTATAATTTTAGATTTCATTAAGTGTTTGTTCAATGTGACAGGGCAGCAGGAGATAAGTGCTCTGGTGTATCATTTCATACTTCTTTATCATCTGTCTAGACCATCTGGCTCAACACTGCATGCCCCTAAAACAAAGGTAGATGCATGAATTGTCAGGAAAGCCATGGAAGTAAGTTACCTATGATTATTAGGAAAAGGAGACAGACACAGTAAGTGGTCCACTATAAAAAGCAGAAGGGCACTTTCCAAATGTACTTCACTTGTGATTCAAAGACAATCAAATGTGATAAGTACAAGATATTTTATATTGTTACTGCTTATTCACATTATAGGTCTATTGGGCTCTTTTTGATTATGCATGATTTTTAAACAAGTTTTCTAAAAGGGCAAGAGTTGCACATATAGTTTCAAACTTGCAGTTTAATTCTTGTATCAGCCTGCCTACTGAAACTCTGCCACTCCCTTGCATAACAATATTGTCATAGCAGTATAAAAATAAAGGTATTGTGACAGTCTGTTGCACAAAACCTTCAAGAAAGAAAATACCTTTACTTAGCCCAAACTATTAGGAAACGCCTTGTTCTGTTGAGATTGGGCAGCCATCAATCAGGCTTTCATTCAAGATGTGCAGATGTTGACCAGTGAGACAGTGCTCATCACAGTATGTTTGGCACTGCACGTATTGCTACAAGTCTGTGTGGCTCAGAGTAGCCTTGGTCAGTCTACTTCTGGGTGCTCAACCCTTGCTACTTATTAGAAAGCTGCTATCAGTCTCACCAGCAAAGGTTTAGAACTGGGAATTAGTACTCAGCGAGTCACTCACCTGTCTTACAATGTTGTTTAGGCTACTGGCCCTATAGAAAGATTGCTGAGACTTTCAGTGCATTCTGGTTAGTTTCCTACGGTGAGAGGCAGGAACCTAAGATCCCCACTTGCGCTCCCAAATGTTTCTGTTCTAAAAGAACCTACAATATTTTTGTTCATCTTTTAATTTCCACTAGCCAAAATCCAAAGAGTTATTTTTACAATAGCTCCCTCTCAGCAGAAACCAGAAGCAGTGGGATTCATTTACTGGATGCCCCTGTTCCAGGGTACTGAAATTCTCAGAGACCTCCTGAGGTTAATGCAGTGGTTTTGCATGCTACGATGAGCTGGGAAATGTCTGTATACTATAGATACCTCCCTCTAAACCACTTATTCCCTCTGAAACAACCACCACTATTTTTGGTGTACTTGCTGTACACTTTGGTTAGAGGTTCACTTATATCAAAGTGTCACACTGCTTGTAGGAATCCAGACACAAGAGCTTAAAAAAATATGAAAGATATAAAGTTCTGTTTATACTTATTGCTGAGGTACTGCTTCAAATTTATACAGAGATGCACTACTGCTGCTGTCCCACCTTTGTACCATGTGAAGAACTTCACACAGAGCTCTGAATACCTCTCTAAAGGCAGAACACCCACAATGGTTGGTTATAAAGCAGATTCTGCTGCAATGTGTCAATTTTCATTTGACAGATACCGGCCAGGTTCTCCAATTCTCTGCACAGAGCTACTGATTGATTTGTTTCTTTTCTTGAAACAGGAGGGTTACTCTTTCCTCTGCTGCTGTCTTCCCCTCCTCCCTCCCATTTGGCAGCTATTGCAGAAAACTCCTGCAGCCACAGCTATCACTTCAAATCCCGTCTATTTTTCACTGGAAGCAGCAGATGTACCCATAACACTTCACTAAAGTTAGTAAGGCAGCGTTGACATGACATATCTGTACTACAAGATCACTGCAGATTTATTGGGTGCTTAAGTCTCGGTTCAGGAGAGTATTTAAGCATGTCTTTAACTCTTGATGCTTATCCATTATTTTCAATTTGTCTACAATTACATACATGTGTAAAAAATTTCTTGAACTGAGACATTACACAGTAAGCTTCTCACATTCATCCTCATTCTTTCTCAAAGCTCCCAAAGTATTCAAATGTCTCAAATCTCATAACAATTTCATAAGTGATTCAATATTTATGTATTCATTGTTGAGCCATACTGATTATTTTTATTTAGCCACAGGTCAAGCAGCAAAATGGAAGTAGACTGTCACTGTTCTTTTTGCCAGCAGGCTGACAGTGAGGGGGGAGATGTTGAGCACGCTTGTAATGGCTTTTGGCATGGCCTTTTTGTTTCTTTCTTTGCATGAAAGACCTGTTGTGGAGGTCTCTAAGAAACACAGGCAGAGAGAGTCTAGATAAGAAAAGCTGCTTTGTTTACAAAATTCCTCTAATCTGCAGTGCAGATGTCTCTTAAGATCTCTGTGCCTGTATATTTCTTTAAATATAATTTTTGAGGTTAATTTTTAACAAAATAATGCCACTTACCAACTTATATTTTTTAAATCTATGTTATATTAGCATAAAATATTATATAAAACATTTTTATATTAATTTACTTTTTAGTGCAAGTTTTTTTAAAACAGTAACAGTTTCCATTGCCTTCATGCTTCACCTAACATATGTAAGTTTAACACGTTAGGACTGAGTTCATAAAAAACGACCTTCAAAACTATCTCCCAAAATCTCACTTCCTGTTACCGTGAGTTGGTAGTACAGGCACACATTTGGTCACTGGTTTTTAATTGTTTGCATTCTTTTAATACACAAGAAGCTCAGCTCACCCAAAGGATGGCACTGTGGGAAATGCTGTATGCACACAGTGCAAACTAAATTCCCCAAAGAACTTTGGGATTGCTCTGGTCACCTTCTGATTACCAGGAAAGCTTGCGTGTCTTGCAGAATCATCCAGGTTTACAGCACAGCCTTGAAAAACACAACTATGCAAAGGAAGAGATCTATGTGCTCCCTGGACAAAGTTGATTGTTGATTTGAGAGAAAGAAAAAACTTATACTCCTGCGCTATCTACTTTATTCAGTGCATAAGACTACATATGGACACATAGAGATTGTCTGCTGCTTTATTGTCCCTGTTCTCATGAGCATTCAGCTTACATTATTCTTCGATATTGCTCAGCAATATTACAAAGGAAGAAAAAAATAAACATCTGCCACAAAGTTGTATTCCTTTATGATCAACAGAGGTACTGTTATTTCACTCTGAATGAGAAACCAGAGGTTTGAGCCATGACACGTAGGTGCTAAAAATATTTATTTTGTACCAATAACTCAGTAAGCATTTTTACCTTATATATTGAGTAATGACTGAATAAGCAGGGAGTGCAACAACTTCAGTGGTTTTTTCCTCCCCTTGATCTCTGTTTTCCCCATGTGTTTTTGCAGAAGGTAAGTGATGCTCAGGAACCCAGGTCAGAAAAACACTAGCATTACAATGAACTCACACATACTCTGTTGCTCTTGTACATCCACTGTTATCTACAGCAATCAAGGAATGCTGCACTTTGCTATTTTTAGAAAGCTACAATCTAAAGTCCTCACACAGGCTGAAGTCTTTGCCTCTTCTCTACATGGTGGTAACATTTAGACATTTGTTCTATTAGGTGCCATATGCCTGATCCTGCAAATTGACACTCCTGCTAGCAATTCCACTTAATTTGTGCCAAATAAAGACTGATAAGATAAGAAAAAGTTGGCAAGTGCTATCATGTATTTCTATTTTGGTACCCTCACAATTAACAGCATTCTTTCATTTCAAGCATCTCTTTCCACTAAATTAAATTTATATAACTTACTATAATGTTTCATACCTGTCTATCTGTCCACAAGGGAAAGGTTTGTAATATGGCACAACTTCCTTGGCATGCTCTCCCCTGCTTTTGGCACGACTTCCTTCTCCCACTCCCCACTATTCCACATTCTACTGCAAGAAACAGTTTCCTCCTTGGCACTTTTACCAACCCATTGTCCCCAAGTAGCTCTCCCCTGTCTCAACTAAACCAAAACGGTACTTGGTTCTCCAGCATCATTGTGATCTTGCTACTTAACACTTCTCATCCATTGCCAAGGTTTTGACTTTTGGCTCTGTGCCACAAACCTCACCACTTACACATATTCCCTTAAACACTGTGCCCACCTGTGGTCTCTGCTCTTAAACCTAGATAATAAATTTTTCAGGAGACTACATTCCCCAGACACTATCTAACACAACACATACTACAGAATGCATCAGGCATTTTATGCACTAGGAGAGCACAAATAAAAAGAGATATATGATAAACATTCGTATCCTAAATGTTTGAATGCAATCTAAAATGCATACAAAACATGAAGATTCAGGATACCGGGATTTGGTAGCACCTCTGAGATTCAGGCTCAAGCAACATACTTCTAGCACCTGCTAATGTTGATAATACATTAACACATTTAACTACTTTTTAATCAATAACTGATTATACTTTAAACTGATCTTACCTTCACTGATAATTTTATTGAAGTGATTCATCTAATAAATCACATAGAAGATGTGTGCAAATGTAGATCTCCTGTCTTCAAATTACTAGATAAAGCCCACTGCTGTCAGTAGTAGAATCTGAAATGCTTCACAATCAGCATGATGCTAAAGACCTACTTATTAGTACCCACAAAAGAATATAAAACCTTTTTATGTGAAAGCTACCCAGAGACCCATAATATCTATTAAATCATGAATCTTAGCTACATCATGTACTCTTCGCTCTCAATATCAAAAAGCAAGAGAGTACACTAATGGGCACAGCCAGAAATGAAGATAAATTATTATAAAATAATTCAGAATTAATAAAATAGGAGCAACTGACCAAAAACCACACACACACACAAAAGGATAAGGTTCAATAACGAATATTCATTTTGAGGTTACAGCATATTGGTTTCAAGTGATGTATTATTTTCTCTGGAAGTAACAAATTGTATTGCAAAAATAAGACATCCACAGGAAAAAGAAGCTTTCTCATGATAAATTATTGTAACGATCAGAGGACTGGAGCACGTCTCCTATGGAGATGTATTGAGAGGGTTGGGCTTGTTCAGCCTGGAGAAGGGAAGGCTCGGGGGAGACCTCAGAGCAGCCTTCCAGTACATAACAGGGGCTGACAAGCATTCTGGAGAGGGACTTTTACAAGGGCGTGTAGTGACAGGAAAAGGGGAATGGCTTTAAACTGACAGAAGGCAGATTTAGATTAGACATTAGGAAGAAATTCCTTGCTTTGAGGGTGCTGAGGCACTGGGACAGGTTGCTCAGAGAAGCCGTGGATGTCCCATCCCTGGAAGTGTTCAAGGCCAGGTTGGACAGGAAAGTGTCCCTGTCATGGATCAGCATGAAGGTGTCCCTTCCCATGGCAAGGGGTTGGAACTAGATGATCTTTAAGGGCCCTTCCAACCCAAAGCATTTTATGATTATATGATTATAATATAAAAGGAACCAGATTAAAAGAATTAATACTGCATTAATAGATACACTTTCTTTTCTGATAAATAAAAAAGGCCATCAGAAGAAATATTCTGCAGAATAAAAACCCCCATCTCTTCCAAGAAGCCTCTGAAATGCTAAGCTATTATTTCTAGATACCAAATGTAATTAAAATACAACCACCTTAAGTGCAGTCCAAGATGGATTAATCAATAATGCATCAACTCCATGCTCAAAATAGCAGGTCACTGTCACCAGGGATTAGCAGGTGATCTGGGGAAAAGTGAGCACAGAACATTTACAATTGACCAAATATAGGACAGACCAAACTCCACAGCCTTTACATATGCCAGGGTCAGGCAAGTCTCCTAAGAGAATAACTGAGCACTTCATTGCTAAGTGAGGCCAAGGTAATTCTATCAAATGTAAGTAATTAACCAGCTCCAATCACTGGGGACTTGGTTAGCTCTATAAAGTTTTAGTAATCAAGTAGCATTCCCTTTCAGATAAAGATAAAAATCTACAAAGGGGAATGTGAGCCAGCAGGATGCCCCAGCAGCTAAGAATGCAAGCAGCATCTGGGCCTGGATTAACAGAGGCACAGCCCATCATCCTCCTGTACTGAGCAATCATTAGACCACATCAGGAGTATTGCTGTTTTGGGCCCCCAGAACAGGAAGGATGATGATCAAATGCAGCTAGTTCAGTGAAGGGACATCAAGGCGGAACACATGCCCCGCAGGGAGAAGGTTTTAGCCTATGAAAGCAAAGGCTTTGGGGGGAATCTAATAGCAACCTTTCATTACCTGTGAGGAGGTCATCAAGAAAACAGAACCAGGCTCTTTACAGTGTTGCAGCAGGAGGATGTGGGGCAAAAGATATTAAATTAAATGAGAGACGAACCAACTGGATAGAAGGAAAAGCTTTTCACCGTGACAGCAGTAAAGCAATGAAATGGGCTGTTGAGAGGTATTGAACAGTCTGGAGTTCATGGAGGTTTTCAAATTGGTATGACTTTCAAGAACTGGATAAAGCCCTAAGCAATCTAGTTTAATATGCTGACCCGCTTCAAGCAGGAGGTTGGAATACAGGCCTCCTGAGATCCTTTCCAACCTGAACTAACCTGTGATGTTAGGATTCTAATAAAAAGTCAGCAGAAGCTTTCTTCATCCCATCCTTATCTCTTCCTCCTCAGTACAGATCCCACCATTTTCACCACGTACCAAATACCTTCTCCTTCCATTCCTCAGTCAAGGTTCTCTACATTTAAAGCACAAGGGATGACGATATTTTTGGCTGGATTCTTTTACACTTCATAGAAACAAGAAAGCAAGAAGCAAGAGCAAAAATGCCTCCCAAAGCAAACACTGCTATCCCTCTTTCAAGTGTGAAAACTGCTTTGATACGTGCCATACAACAAAAAAATTGAGATGGTTAAGTCTTAAATAATTAAGAACCTGAAATCTGTCTACTAACTCCAACTGGATGTGCTATGGTTTGTGGGGTTTTTTTCAAAGCTGACTGATACAGCAAGCATGCAAGACAAATTCAGTATTTAGAAAAAGGCTGATCAGATTCTTGACATCCACTCACACTTGTGCTTGTTAGATGATATAAAGAAAGCACAATAATGCAGAGGGAAGAACAGATAATTTTACTCACAATTCATACTAGCAAAGGGAATAATAAATTGTGTTCGTGTAGTGGGGGAAGTACCTAAGGAGTCACTTAGAAGAGCTTGAAGTCTCTGGCACCATGGTATGGTCAAACCACTTGTCTAAAAATATTTCAGTTACCAGAACGTAAACCAAGTCAGAAATTAAAAACAAAACAAAAAAAAAGAATGCTGTGTTTCTTCGGTTTTGTGTAATTAAAAACCAAAGCCTGCTTACAAAAAATAAAAATAGATATCTAACAGCAGTTAAACATGCATAGTATTAGATGGGGGCTTGTGTCCCATTGAAGGAGGCTTGAGATTTTAACTGGTACTTATGCATTATCCCAGAGAACAACAGATAAACAGAGTTATTTTCTGGGGTGGAGGCCTGACACCATTCACTAGAAGGGCAGTTTAAGCAGGCCAGCATCAGCTCGTTAAGATTTTTCCATATCTGCCTGTGTCTTTCCGGCATCTATCACCACAGCTACCTGCAAGTCCTACAGGAGAAAAATGGTGGCAGCAAAAAGACCAAGACCAACGGGTTGCCTTCCACTGGTGCCTTCCAAAACACAGCATATAAAATCATCATTCACTTTCTGTCCACCTCCTTCCTTTCTGATGGCTTTAGTTCTGTCTGCCAAGAAAAAAATCCAATAAAAAGAGTTTGGAATGAAGTTTTCTATGTCCTAAGATTTGTGTGTGAGTATATATTTCTTAGTCAGTCCTTTAGAGGAAATCCTTGTTTTGAACTAATAAAACAATGAAGAAAATCTGGTACCAAACCATATTTTGTATAACAACTTTTTAATGCATTAATCAGTTTCCCAGGTTTTGTTGCATCAGCTTTGTGCATGATTTTTTGATTTATGACTGGGAAAATTTGAAACCAGGTAAAAAATCATTGTAGTTTTTCATGTGCAAGATGACGAGTTCTGGTAGCAAGTGAATTTTTAAATACTGAGCATTACTGACTTGGAGAGGCCAGAAGGGCTTGTCACTTTGTGTGGTTTGGGGCCAGATTAAAATTTAACATCCTAATCAGTCTCTGATATATGATTTTTATGGTTTTTAACTATTTTCCAAGGGGGGAAAAAAAGGACATTTTTACTATACTTGGCATAGCTTATTGTGAAGCAGCTTATCAAGCAGGCATGATTGAATGGACTTGCTGCTCAAGCAAACTGAGAATGCACTCTGATTTTAATTCCTAATACCACTCAAAATTTCCTGGCTAATTATACTTCCGAAAGTGTAGAAAATCCTCATGCAAAGTTCTGAAGACATTACATTGCAGACTTATTGCCCTGATGGCTTATTGATTAGGGAAATGTTCTACACATACAAAGCCAGCAAAAAACTGTATCTGCGTGTAGGAGAGAGTCCTACAAGAAATATTGTATGTTCTTTTAGTATAACAAAGAGGAAAGCAGATTAAAAAAAATAGCAAGCTATGTTAAGGAAAATAAGAGATGGCACAAGAAAAGATTCTTTTGAGAAAATGTCTAGAGCAAACACCACATATTGTTAATCTCCAAATCACCTCTAGCTTATAGCTTAGGCTGTTGTACAATCACTAGGAAAAAGCACTTTGATCAAGGAATTTAATTTTATTTAAGGGTTTAAACCAAAGAAGCAAATACATGTGTTTAAACATGTCAGTTTTCAGGCTCATTAATTTTACCTAAGTGCAGGATCACTACAGACAGAAATCACGTGGCTCTAGCCCTCAGATACATCAAGTCAAACGCAAGTTGTTGGAAATAATCCCTACTGAAAGCAGGCACTGATATCAGGTGGGGATGTGGCTTTGGTTTGCACAGGTAAGCAAGAGACAGAGACACTCTACGAGTGTCCTCATTATGTGGATGATTTATGAAACAACCCCATCAGCATAGGGTAAGCTGTGTCTTCTGTGCTCAAGAAAGTTCATCTCAAGAAAAGAGTTTAGCTGTACACATTTTTACTTTCTAATTATACTATTATTTATATTTTCATTAAGTCAAAGTAATCTTCTACACCTACAGAGACATCATGACATGGCAATAAAGTCTAAAACACAAAAAACCTTCCTCAGTTTCACCTGGAGATGCAGTGGGGTAAACCACTAAATATTTCTCCAAGTGCTGTGGGAGCTGGACTTGTTGGGAGATACAGGAACATAGGACCTCATGGAAAAGTTCAGCACACAGAAGAAGCACCTCTTTCTTTAGCAACTTTGGCTGTGACATGGATACAAAAGATGTGTGCTAATTTAAACAGGTGTTGTCAATATAACCAAAAGTTTGTATTAACAGTGACATGCTTTGGATAGGACGTGTTAATAGCTTAAAATTATGAAGCCCCATTCCACTGCCTTCTGTTGTTCTACGTATAATCAGCACCTTGACTTACCCATATTTAACTACTAGATAGTCCTATTCAGAAATGTCAGCAAGAAATATGATTACTCGAAAGGAAGCACATTTGTATAACATTAAATTAACAGCTAATTAATTAGCAAATAACCACCACATTTTCATTATAATCATGTAATTATTCTAAGTGTATTGGTTATAGCAACAGTCAATTTTATTACACAGATAAATCTCTGTTTTGATTATGTTGTTAAAACATAACTATACAGCTGTTTCATGTATTAGAATATTCAACAGTTTAATATCATATTCTTCCACCTGTTTGGGTTATGATATTCATTTGGTTGAGCTTTAAGATGTACTCCTGGAATTATCATGAGTATTAGCTGAGAAAGGAAAAGAACAAGACATATTGATGAAAGAGAAAGTAATGCAGTACCACAGCATGCTCATGCATAATACAGAAAGCCATTTATTTTGCTCAGGTAATAATAAAAAGGTTCATAAAGATGCTAAGCTTTGCTATTGTGCCTGTAGAGCCAATTTCACATGTATATGTAGCCAAAAGTGTCCTGCAAAACTTCCACAGCAACCAAACAGGCCAAACCATTAAGAGTCCTAGAGAGAACTACTTTTTCATGTATAGGCAATCTACACCAAAAGAACAAGCTGTGGACTTGCCTCCCTATGGTATCAACCAGCACTAAGACCCACTGTACTGCCTGGGAAACCTCTTTTACTTGCCCAGAACATCAGGACTATCTAACTTATGTCAAAACATTTCCATTCCTAAAAGATTCCCTATCCAGAGGGATATACCATTCCCCTACTACTCAGCAGCAGCATTACACACAACACAGAATAGCACGCACACTCTCAAGCAAGAAAGAAAATTCAAATCACATTTTCAGCATATCCAGGCTCCCAAACCAATGCAGCCATGGGAGAAAATGTTCCTACTGAGTGCAAATGTACCTTTCACATCAAATGCTACTTCCATTTCTTTGGTGCTACCTGGAACTCTAGCCCTAGAATCATCAATAAGGCAATCAGGAGTTAAACGAATTAGAAGAGGCCATCCTAAGACAAGGTCTTAGAAAATGTGTGAAATGCAGTTAAATCTGTAATTACAAATCAAGCACTTGACCAGGACACATTTTCTCCTGAAAGTCTGTTTATCAACTATTCCTGGGTTTGCTTATCAGAAGCTTTTTGCAAGTAATTGCTGCATACTTTATGTGAACAAACTTCTGCCAATGGCAAAAATTCTCTTTACAATTTTATAAGCTCTTCTATTATTCTTTACTCACAGCATTAAGTTCAGTCACCAGAGCAACTGCAGTGGCTCTAAACTTTCAAAAAAGAATCATCTAGCTAAGCAAAAAATAATCAGGGTCTATGACTATGCCTGTAGACATATTGCTGTGTTTACACGGTGTGACCACCATTTGTACAAAAAGAAGAACCAAGAACATTTTCCCTATTTTCTCTGATTTTTGCCAGAGAGAACTAAGGACCTACAAGACATGGTGAGGTGAGAGCCTCGGAACCTGGTCTCCCAAGTTGAAATTCACTTTTGAGGTGCTGAACAAAAAGCGCAAGTTTTCATTTTAGCTTTTAAGTATCTAATTAAATGTACCGCACATACAATTCTAAAACGTTCTGATTTTGAACAACTCAGTCATGCAGTGTCAGATTCATGACAGGCAACATTTCTACTGCATGTGAACAAAGAACCATGGGCAAGAAGAATGAAGAGGCATAATAAAGGTAGAAACACTATAGAATGGTCATCGACACCCTTTCTGTAGTGCTGCCTTTCTCTCTGGCCAACATGAATTTCCAGGCTATTAGGAAGTAATTCTTCCTAATATTGCCCCATGGTTTTCATGTGTCTGTTGGGTGGAAATTTTCTTCTGAGCAAACAGAAAAAGTCAATTCAACTCTCAACAACCAGCTAAAAGAATGAGACCGTATGAGAAAAAGATAATCAGACAACAACAGAAATGCTTATTGTTTGCTGTGATTGTGATTAAATGACACACCACCACACACTGAACTGAGTAGACTCAGGATATTCAGCACAAACAGAGAGGTCAGTGTCTGTTGAAACTCGTTTTCACTTGACATGTGACATGATAGTTCAATGGGATTGAACTGTCAGGTACCTAACATTATTACAGAGACCCTGTAATCATACCTACCAGGTAAGCTGTTCCGATGAAAGAATCATAGAATCATAGAATAGTTA